>NC_044034.1:283820406-284120524 GCF_901765095.1 Microcaecilia unicolor
ATTTCATTCACTTTTTCTTTTATTTCTCTTGCTTTTTTTTTCTGTAGCAAGTCTGTTTCTTGTGTGCTGTATTATGAAAACTGTGAAATATAAAATTAAACAATAAAAAATAAAATTCTTGTAGACTAGATATTGAGTACTGTTTTGGCAGAGCAACACCTCTCACGCTTTTCCAGCTGTACAGAGTTCTAATAGTCATATTAATCTTGATGAAATATGATGCCATTTCAAGTTGTGATACCATTTATTAGAACAGCATTCCCAACCCTGTACTGGAGTCTCACTTAACTGGTTTGGTTTTCATGATCTCTATAATAAATATGTATGAGGTAAATTTCCACACATAGTATCACCAGTATGTATTCATTTCGGTAATCCTTAACACCCAACTGGCTAGGTATGGCACGGGAACAGAGGAAACCCTTTATTAGACTAATATAAACATTGCCCAAAATGTGAATTTTGACCAGAACCTGTCTTAGGGGTCCTCCTTTTACTAAGCTGCAGTAAGTAAAAGTAATTTGTTGAAAAAATCTAAACAAATAAAGGGTTAAGGAGAAATTACTGAGAAAATAAATATTATGAGGGGAAAAAATGAGGTGCTGAGAAGAACTCACTGAATGCGACCTCTCTGCTCTCCTGAAAAATGAAGACTGTAGGTCTCTAATGCTTCCGTCAGGCAGGAAGACACTCGAGCGTGGTGCAATGCTGACATCACCTATATGTGAGATACAATGTCCTTCTTGTCCTCAGAAATAAACATACTAATGCACGCTGACACTTTCTAGTTTGAAGGGGTCAGCACCCAAGAAAAAGATCTAGGTGTTGCTGTAGAGAATACACTGAAATCTTCTGCCCAGTGTGCAGCGGCAGCCAAAAAAGCAAATAGGATGCTAGGAATTATTAGGAAAGGGATGGTAACATAGTAACATAGTAGATGACGGCAGAAAAAGACCTTTACGGTCCATCCAGTCTGCCCAACAAGATAAACTCTTATGTGCTACTTTTTATTTGTACCTGTCCTCTTCAGGGCACAGACCATATAAGTCTGCCCCGCACTATCCGCACCTCCCAAAAGGGATGGTAAGTAAGACCAAGAATTTTATAATGCCTCAGTATCGCTCCGTGGTGCGACTTCACCTTGAGTATTAGTTCTGGTCACCATATCTCAAAAAAGATATAGCGGAATTAGAAAAGGTTCAAAGAAGAGTGAACAAAATGATAAAGGGGATGAAACTCTGAGGTTAGGGCTCTTTAGCTTGGAAAAAAATGCAAATGCACCATTTTACCAGTACATAGGCACAATTAGTTGCACCTGCCTCAGAGCAGGTGTGAATGTATGCACCTGCTTTCCAAAGGGATAATTTTATAAAGGTTCATAGTCCCATGTACTGTCTTTATAAAATACAGTAGATATAGAATTTATGACTGTGTGCCAGAAGTGTAGCCAGACCTCAATTTGGGAGGTGGTATAAGCCCAAAGTGTGTGTGGGGGGGCACATTTTGCCCTACCTCCCCGTCTCTCTCAACGCCTGCCTTAACCCCACATACCTAGGCTGGAAGGGGTCCCCAACCCTGCGGCGATATTAACCACCTTGCTGCCTGTCGTCCTTTCCTGTCCCGGCACGCATGCTCTTCTGTAGTGAAATTGAGTATACTCAAAGTTTGCACATGCTCAGTTTCACTAAAAACAAGCATACACGGTGGGTGGAAAAGCAGGGCAGGCAGCACGGCAGTGGATATTGCAGCAGGAAAGCTTCTGCTGGTGGGGCTTGGGGACCCCTGCCAGCCAAACCAGCAGACCTCAGGGGACCCCCAAACCCAAATTTGGGAGGTTCATGCCCCCAAGGGCCTTCCCATGGCCATGCCACCGCAGTGTGCCATTCAGCCTAAACCATCTGCACTATATTATAAGGAATTATCCCAGCATCCTGTCCGCTGTCGTGGACAGGATGCTGGGCTCGATGGACCCTTGGTCTTTTCCCAGTATGGCATTACTTATGTACTTATGTCAGTATATCCAGTTGAGCTCCCTGGCTCTTTTCCAGATTTGTGTTGATTTCTTCGCAGTGCAAGTACTATTCTCAGTGTTTGCTACAGTTTCTTTATGAAGTGATCCTGGTATATCCCAGCTTTCAGCTAAGCTTCACATCCTGACTAGCCCTAGTGTGATCATAGTGGCTCTGATATCTGATGATTTCTGCTAATACTTCCTTCCTTCTTAAATTGATGTCTACATCTCAGCTTTCCCAGGATCCATCTACACCTCCCTAGGCCTGTTTGTTCCCTTGTTGCATTTCATATGGATCCAGAAACGTGTGATGGACTTAGGTACATCTCAGTCCCTTCCTATCCTCAGTCACTACCCCAGTGGCACTGATTTCTTTTGCTGTTTCTGATTGGTATAACACTATTGCTGCACTCCAGTTCATCGTTTTACTTTTTACCTTTCCTTCCCTGATGTTCTGGCTGGCATTTCTTTCTAGGTACAAAAATTCTGTCACCCTTTTTCCATTTTTTACTAATCAGACAAGTTTGTAATTTATTTATTTCTGAGAGACTTGTTTTTGTAGTTTAGGGAGTGCTTCTAAATCTGCTTTGTGATGTGCTGAAAAGTCTCAAAATGCATTTTCAGCAAGATAGTTTTTCTTTATCAGACACCGTTGATAATCGTTTGGATATAGGACTAGTGACATGACTTTCCTTCATTGTTTTGAGGAAGATCCCTTGGGCTTTGTTGCTGAGGGGATGCATTCTTGTTATTGCCATGGATACCACTACCCTCGGTGCTTGGAAGTTTAAAGAAAATGTCGCAGATCTTATTGACTATCTGACTCAGTTAAATATTACAATGGTCAATAACAAATTTGCCTTTCCTCAAAAATGGGAGATAGGTTTATATATTAAAAGGCTAACCCCCCTGTGTACAAGGAACTTTGTGAACAGGGGGGGTAAATATTCTAGAAACCAAGAGTTGATTATTTTTATATTTATAAGGAATAATTGGGGACTTAGGGGGTCTTTTTGTTAAGCTCCGTTATAAAGTTGCCTTAGCGTGCCCTTACATAGGTTTTTCCTGTGCACTAGGGCCATTTTTACTGCAGCAGTAAAATGGCCGATTTTCTATTTCTCCCATTAATGGTCATGCACTAATGTTGTCATTAACACATGGCCATTAAAAATTATTAATGTGTGAGCACTTACTGACACGTATTTTGCAGGCACTAAGCACTCATGCTCTAATCCTGAGGAAATCAGTTAGCACACAGTAATATAGCTGTGCTACCTAAATAGCACAGAAATGCCCATTCTTCGTCACCAGATATCCCCTACCACAATAAAATAAAATAAAAAATGTTTTATATAGAACATTTTGTGCATGTAAATCATGACATTACCTGGTTAGCATATCTCCTAAACAGGAAGTAGCAAGTACTCCTGCATTTTTTTAAGTTACTGCATGCTAATGCCAACATTTGCACACAGCTAGAAATGCAACAAATAGTAATTTTATTTATTTATTTATTTATTTGTAGCATTTGTATCCCACATTTTCCCAACACTTTGCAGGCTCAATGTGGCTTACATTTGCCGTAGTGGCGATTGCCATTTCCGATTAGCATAATTACAAATGATGTTGCATTCAAGTGCGTATACACATGGTAAAAGAATATAAGTTCCTGAGTAATAGGTTGGATTGTAACATTTATAATGAAATCATTTTCGACATTAGGGTAGAAGAGGTAGTGTTTGTTAATTAATAGTAATGAGGTTAATCAGTCATGTGGTGAGAGCGGTTCTGTCTCGTTCGTGATCAGTCTTATTGTTTAATAGTTAGGATGGTTGTTTATGGTATGCCTTCTTGAATAGGTCAGTTTTCAGTAGCCTTCGGAAGGTAGCTAGATCTTGCGTTGTTTTTATGGCCTTCGGTAGTGCATTCCATATTTGCGTACAAATGTAGGAGAAGCTGGTTGCGTATGTGGATTTGTATTTTACAGTTGGGGTAGTGGAGGTTGAGGAATGTGCGTGCTGATCTTTTTGCGTTCCTAGTAGGTAGGTCTATAAGGTCTGACATGTAAGTCGGGACTTCCCCGTGTATAATTTTGTGGACCAGGGTGCAGACTTTGAACGCAATTCTTTCTTTTAATGTTTTTCTCTTAGGGGTTTGGCGCTTTCGTATTTCACTTTCCCAAATATGAGTCTGGCTGCTGTGTTTTAAGCGGTTTGAAGCTTCTTAATGATTTGTTCTTTGCATCCGGCATAATGCAACAAATAGTAAATAAATGCAACAAATAGTAAAAATGGCTGCACTAGATATGGGCTTAGCACATGGGAAAGGCCTACATAAGCTCATTTTTTTAATGCAGCTTTGTAAAAGGGCCTCTAACCAACCAAACCACCTGTATTGAAATCCTGACTTTGGAAGTCACTTTGGGAATGTCACAAGAGAGAGAGGGCAGTGTGCCCTTGACAATGATTCCAGAAGTGTCTAGAAAAATGTTGTGGGGGTTGGAGATGGGGCTTACAGGGTCCCATCAATTATTCCTGATGTTACTGGACAAAGGTAAGGGATAATAAGATCATGTTGGTCCTTTCATGTTTGTCTTTGAGGGGGGTAAGCGAGTTTTGATGGAGTATTTTCTGTCTGCTAATGAGTGATATCCTTTTTTCCATCAATGCCCATAGAAGTTCTTAGAACACAATATAAAATATCATGCTTTAGCATATCTTCGATAAAATGTATTATATAGCGTGCTATATGGTGTTTTAACTCACAATTAAACAGTTTACTAAGTTGCAGGCGGTAAATCTTTTAGCATGATTTTTATTGCCCAAGCCTTTTTTCTCCCATTATCTCAAGTACTTCCTTAAAGTGTACATTGTTTGAGAAATTTATTGCAAAGTGCCCTAGTTTAGGGTGTTAAGTGTTGAAATAATAATGCACTTCTGGCCCAGATATTAAGATCCATGAATCTAATCTTTTCAGGTCAGGTGAATTTAGATGGGAGAACAGAAATGTTCTTTTTCACCTTTGTTTCTGATGATCAAGAGGAGTTGTTATTCTTACTTTTAAAAAAAGGATTACATTTTCTTTAGAACAGATTAGTCTTCTGCTAAAATAATTTCCCTTTTAGTGAATGATACCACCTCTTCCTTCAAAAAGTTAAATAATAGAACATAGATTTAGATTTCATTAGGGGAATAAATAGAGCCTAGTGTTATCTCTGCTTTACACCATGTGACAAGTAAAAACATGACATTTGTATCTTTTTTAATCTATTTTCTAACCCAGACCTTGGCAAGTCCAAGATGTGTTTGCAATAGCCATGTGCTTTGACTGTGTTTCTACTGCATTAAGGAGAAACAAAAATCTATTAAATGTCTAGAGAGCAGCAAACCACGTACCCTGTCTCAGAATTCCCCCTTCTCCCCCCTCCCCACACACACATACACACACTATTGAGTAGACAAAACAGCCATCTTGTGGTCAGTAGTTAACCACAGCTTTATTGAATGTAACAAAATAAGTGCAAACCAGAACCAAGGCATAACACAATTGTTCAAATATACAAAAATACCAATTGCCTAACCACCTATTATATCACCAGCAAGGCAGCCAGTGGCAACCAAGCCACCCCCATGACATTGGTGATGCGCCCAACAGTCCCCTACTATAGTATATACCATATTACTAGCTGCGGACTACTGACCACCAGCATTGGCACCCTGCCAAGCCTACAGTAACAAAATAAGTAATGCTACACAGTGACCCTGTGGCCACGACTTCACAGTCCACAGAATATTCTTTTTTGCCATCCTCAACAACCGAACTGGCTCAAGCACCCACACAAGTTCCAATAGAAATCTTTTCTTGTTCACAATTATCCATCATGAAAACAGGCACATAAGAGGTGGGAGGATGGGACAAAAGTGTTTTTCAGAAGTGGTATCCCCTGTAGACTGAAGGCAATTCATCAACCACACCATACTGAAACATACCTTCTCCCCCACACCTGCCCACACTTCCCACAATTTAACTGGTCCCTCCTCCAATCCCCCATCATCTCTTCAAAACACAACATCAAATGTCACCCCTGCAGTTCCAACCCTCACCCACTTTACTTCCAAGGCCCTTCCTTCTGCCAACTATATCTCGGCTGTGAACAGTGCCCAGTTACTCCTGAATGGTAAGGAAGCTACTCAGCAGCCTTACCATCTATTGAGGCAATAATCAGAGCAATTTACTTGCCTACATATAGCTGCTGTGAAAAGAGGGTAAAGTTGGGTCAAGGAGGGATGGAGATTACATAATCAATCCCATGCATCTTTTCCACTGCTTTTGGTTCCATCCAGGCACAAATGTATGCTGCTAATTTGTATTCCTGTTCTACCCATTGGTCAAATTTCAAAGAGAAACTCCATGAAGGGCTTTTCTTTGAGAATGAGTTTGAAGATTTCCGTTACAAAGGGGTCCTTTTACCAAGCCACGCTAAAAAGTGGCCGGCACTATTGTCAGCACGTGGGTTTCCTACATGCTGTGGCCACTTTTAGCACGGTGGTAAAATGACCACATTTCCATACTGTTATTTAATGTCGATGCACTAATGTCCAATTAGCATGTGGCCACAACACCTATTTTGTTGACTTCCACGCTAACCTTGTGGTAATGGGGCAACATGTGGAAATGTGCACTACCTGAGAGCGCAGGGCACGCCTACTTCCCACCCATAGTGACACCTTCCATACTGTTATTTTTCATCTCGGGATTATTAGTCCATGCTGATGGGCACACTACTTGTCCCACGGCAGTGCTTTTTGCCACACAATAGGCATGCACTAAGGCATACCGCAGATTAGTAAAAGGACCCCAAAGTAATTATTAACTACCTCATCTTTTTTAGACCTTTAAATTAGGGCTTCTATTTTTAGGTGTTTATAAAACATTAGTAAAAAAGGCCCTTTTCTGAAACAAATGAAAGGGCGCTAGCAAGGCTATTCCCCTCCATTCACCCAGGCGGAGCAACCCTCCTGTCCCCTCCATCCACCCATGTCCAGCAACCATCCTGTCCCCTCCATCCACCCATGTGGAGCAACCCTCCTTTGTCCTGCATGCACCAATATGCAGCAACTGTGCTGTCCCCTGGTTTCCCCTCCATCCAGGCCTGTGCAGGAAGTGTCCTCTCCGTTGCCCTCCCCTTCAGTTCCAGGCCCCCTCCCCCCGTTGGTGTGCACACCCCGTCTGTCCCTCCGTGCCTCCCCCTTGGAGTTGCATGCCCCCTCCTTCCTTCATCGAGTTCCGTTGGATGTGCTTTCCTCCCAGTGTGTCCGTCAAGAGCTGGGCTCCCTACATGGAAAGCAGAGCGCCTGTCACCTGTGTGAAAGCGGTGCAGGCAGAAGAAAGCTTGCCTTGGATCTCCTTCCCTCCCTGTGTATCGTGACGTCAGCGAGGGCGGGACATAGGGAGGGAAGGCGATCGGAAGGGAAGCGATCTTGTTTCTGCAGCAGTTTGATACAGGTGACAGGCGCACAGAGGGGGGGGGTGCATGGGGGGGTGGGTGTATGGGTTGAGCGGTGACCAGGAGGATGCGGGAGATGGTGGGGGATGTGGGGGCTTAGGTGCAGTCTGGGGGGGTGGAGCGTCGGAGGGTGGTGGAACTGGTGATTCGCTGAGTGTCATAGCCCCGCCCTCGACGTCATTACGTTGTGACGCGAGGACGGGGCAGACAGTTATGGGGAAAAATTCTGATCTCTGCCACCTCAAAAATGGAAGTGGCTGAAGACTGGAACTTAGGAACAATGGAAGACTGGAAAGGCCAGTTACAGCCGAGAGCCATAACAGAGTAACAGAATATTGTCTGGTTTCCTGAGGATGCTCACAGCAAAACTTAGATCTGTGTCAGAACCAGAGACATGATTTATGCGATGCATATGATTATGAATGAATTTTAACAATCTCTTTCACTAAGCACTTAGCATAGACACTATTACTTTTAAGCCTGATCCAGCATGATTTATAACATTTTTTGAACAAGCATCAGGACCCTAATATCAAGCTAAGTACACAATTTAGAAATTTTGAAGAATGTTGCCTAACATATGAAGAACATTTGCTGAACATATGAAGTACAAGCTGATTTGACATGTTTTTGCTGATCTGGTGCAATAATTGATATCTATGGTTCCAGTGTATGATTGGATCGGGCTTTAGATTCTGAGCACCTTAACCTAAATTATTTATTTATATAGTTATTTAAAAGTTATTACTTCATTTTTATAATAGATAAGTAGAGGGACGATTGTCTGATAAGTAATGTGTCCCCAATTTATTTAGCATTTGATTACTCCCATGATGACAAAATAAAAAAATACCTCCCCCCCCCCCCCCTAAAAAAAAGAGAAATGACACAGGAATATCACAGTTAATGACACAGGAAATGGAAACAAAAATTCTGACTGCACCTCTAATAAGAATCTTTATAGGAGCTCAAATGAAAGGATTTTTAATGTCCCATTCTTTATGGGTAACATACAGGAGTTATCTTTCTATTTTAAACAAAGAAACATGGAGGCAGGTAAACACCATATGGCCTATCCAGTCTGCTCATCCATGCCATCTTCTATCCCTTCCTCTCCCTTAGGGATCCTATGTACTTGTCCCAAGATTTCTTGAGTTGATGTAGAGTCTTTGTCTCCAGAATTCCACCTGGAGGCCATTCCACAGATTCACCACCCTTTCCACAAAGAAATATTTCATTAGGCTACTCATGGGTGACTCCTTTTAATTTCAGATAAAAATATAATGGAGATGTCTTACAAGACAATTTTGGAATGCTTCTAAGGCTATTGTAAAAGACAAACTGATCAGCATGGCACTGAATATGTCTATAAAATGCCTACTAAAGATACAGGGGCCGATATTCAGACCACGGGAGTTAGCCAGGCTAACTCATGAGGTCAGTGCTAAATCCAGATATTCAATGCCAGGCCATTTCCAGTGACTGGCATTGAATAATATCTGGCTTATTTTTGGATGATTTGAACAAAACTGGTGAAATCAATATGCAGACTTAGCCAGTTATGTTCAAATCAACCAAAAGTATCCCATGTACTCACATGGCCAAATATAGCTGCTTTAAGTGGGGCTGATCATCGGCGAATGGCCAGTTATATCACCCAATATAATCGGCTATCTGCTAGCCACTAACCAGCGATATTCTATGGGAGATAGCTGGCTAACCTGCATAGAATATCACTGGATAGTCAATTATGAGACATTAAACTGGCCGATGATAGCTGGTTAAATGCTTTAAATATTGGGGGACAGTATCTAGACAACCAGTGATTTGGGAGTCAATTTGTAATGCAGTCTATAATACGCTCTCCTGAAAGCTTTTGTTTGTCATGTATGCCTGCTTTCATCTCTGCACAGCACTGCACACGCCTGGTTACGCTTTACAAATGAAAAGTAGTAGTAAATTTATAACCACAATCAGAAGAAAATTATTAGTTTAAGGTGTAAGCAAACTTATTGATGGATAAAATAGAACATATCATTTGAATAATTAGTTAATAAGAAGTGTGGTAAAGCCAAGCATAAACTGAGAAATCGCATTATGCTATTTCTAAATGTTCAACTAAGGACAAAAATTACATTGAATGAACTTATTGGATTCAGACTAGATTTTTGAAGTACTACAAAAATGAGGATGTGTGTGTGAAGCATTATCAGTTAGTTTGATTTTAGATCAGTTTTCATGTCAGACAGTTAATTTGTTTTCCAGTCATTTGTTTCATTCATTTCCTTTACAGTCAATGTGAGAAGAAATTTTGGACAGTGAAGTTTTCTATACAATTTTTATGAAACTTGCTGGCACGCATCAGCAACAGAGGCAACAGCAACCCAAAACAATACTTTGTGGTGTCTGTCCAGGTCTAGGTACCTATGGCCTGAGCACCCCAAGGCATCATGAGAGAAAGGAAATTAACATGTGTAGTGCAGGAATGCTCCAAGGCTCCAGAAGAGGGGAAAAGCAGTGCCAGTAGTGACAGGAACACATCTAAGAGCTGAGAAAAGGGCAAAGCAACATCAAAACCAACATGAAGACCCAAAAGTACCAAGCATAGGGAAAACCACACCAACAATGGCAGTAACATGCCAAAGCACTGAGAGAGGTGCAAAACAGTACCCCGAAGCACTGAGTGCAGAGTAAGGCAGCAAGAAACAAGGCATCATCATGATCCCAAGACATTGATTGCCTTCAGCCACCTGGAATTGCCACTATATAAAAACTCAGGGGCCCTTTTACAGAGTGGTGGTAAGCCTAATGCAGGTTTACCGCTTGTTCTTCTGGGACTACCACCGGCCCAACGCAGCCACCAGCAGTAGTCCCACCCAGAAATGGCTTGCAATACAAATGGCCTTATCATGTGGAAAGGTCCCTCATAAGGGTGCACTAAAGCCACTGTTTTTGCCATAGCTTAGTAAAAGGACCCCCTAAATGATGATATAAGAATTCAGCTACATTTGAGTCTAATACAAAGGGGTAGACCCCCCTCCACTGAAATGTCAGGTTGACTTCTAGTACTATTAAATTTTAGCTTGATTTGTAGTGTTAATAGTTATCAGGTACATGACAATCTTGAACCTGTGATGGGGAAGGTAGCTACTTTCCAGGAGGAGATATTCTGACTTGAGTGTACTCTAGCCAGTTCATGTCTAGCTGTGTCTTGTGTTTCTAGTAATTTTACTTCATATTTCCCGACTGGACCAGCATAAACAAGCTTTTCTGCCCTATCTTTCTTGTTGTTTCAATGTTGTGCCCAGTCATTTCATCCAAAGCAACAATTGTCTATTTTTTGAGATGCAATAAAAAGGAAAAAATAGTTCTTGTAATGTAATTTAAAGTGACAGGGTCAGTTTCTGATTATATTATAGGGGTTATGGTTGGGAGCAGTGTTTTAAGTTGAGTAGGAATAGGTATGGTTTCTTTAATGGATAGGGGTTATGATATTTGTGGTAGAAGGAGTTTTTGGGGATAAACAGTAGGTGGCTCAAGTAGAAAGTAGGTGTGGCCTAACCTGGAAGTGAATGCTCATTGTCTGATATCATCCTTATCTCAATTCACAATCTGTTTGATGGATGGTCCACTAATGTATTTTCAGTTGTTATAAGGATATATTTTTCCTGAATATTTTTCATGATTGCCAATGAATATTTTCATTGACTGTTTCAGTACTATCCAGACAGTGCCAGGGTGGTCTGTGGTCTGTGCTTGGGTGGACCCACAAGTTATTTGATTAGCAGTGATATTCAGACTACTGGATCCTATGCATTCAAGATTCCATAAGTAGTATAGTATACAAACGTGTTTACTGACACATGATACAGAATCAAGATCTATACTGGATGAGGGAATGCCAGCAATGTTGAAGGCAACTAGATCACAATTTATTAATACAAAAGCTAGGGACAATTGGTATTGCTGGTCCAGTTAGATCTTGATTCTCAGCATTTTTTAAGAACAAATGTTCTGGGTTCATAGCTGTTGCCAATTCTTTTGAATAATTTTCTAAGCTCATTAGTTAGAGAATTTAAGTCTCTAGGCTTGTCATATTATATTTATGCAGATTGTCACGATGGTGACTGTTTCCTTGTCTGTGCTCGCCTCACCCTCTGGTGGCCAGAACCAGTGGCTGCTATGAACTGTCACCTGTTCCAGACTTTAGCCCAGTCCGGTCCGGATTTTCCGGGCTGCCAGACTTGCTTCTCTTGTTTGTGCCTGAACAGCACCCATAGCTGCCCTGTGATTCCTGCAGCTGAACTTCAGCAGCTGATGGGCTTTATTAATCACCTGGAAACTTCTGTGTTTGCCTTTGCATCATCTAAGGTCCCTGGTTTGTTGGTGCTTTGTTGCACTTCTGCCTAGTCTGGTTTCTTGTTTGAGTTTCTTGTCCAGTTCTAGTTAGTCTGTGTGTAGTTTAGCTTAGGTTTATTGCTTATTTTCCTAGTCTTGTTTCTGGTCTGTCTTCCTGGTATAGTTTCTCTTTGTCTGTTTCTCTTTCTTAGTGGCTGCGTGGCAGCTTTCAGTCCTGTCTCTTGTCTGTCAGTATTTGTACCCTGTTTCAGTGGCTGCTTGGCAGCTTTCAGTTCCTGTCCTTTAGCTTGTCCATTTCCTGCCCTGTGTAGTATTGTTTGTCTGTGAGTCCTAGCCCAGTTTCCTGCCTTGCTGCCCATGTATATTCCTTTCCCCTCTGACCCTTGGTCTCTGTTCAGCCTAGTTAGTATCCAGTTCCTGCCCTGTCTGGTAAGTCCTGCCGGCCGCTGATTACTCCACTAGACCTCACCTGTGTGGGCTCTGCCTCTCTGTCTTGTCTGACGACTTGTGAGCACTTGGGTCCCTCAGGAAAACGTGGGGAGTCCCAGTTGTTTCCACAAAAGACAGCCGAGCACCCCGAATCTTCACCCGCGGCGACCACCGTTCACCAGGGGTTGAGCCCCCAGCTGCAGGTGGCCAGCGGGGCTTCCGGAACCGTGGGGGTGGACGGACTGACCGGACACTGGGGAACTGAACCCAAGAACAACAGCCAGGGATAGGTCCGGCAGGCAACCAAGAGTAGTCCAGGAACAGGCAGAAGGTCAGGGCAGGCGGCAAGCAGAATAAACCAGAGGCAAGCAGAAGGTCAAGGCAGGTGGCAAGCAGAGTAGTCCAGGGACAAGCAAAGGTCAAAGCAGGCAGCGAGCAGAGTAGTCCAGGGACAAGCAGAAGGTCAAAGGAAGCTGTCGGGAAAAGCAGCAAATCCACAGAGCACACACGTAGGCTAGAACCTCTGGAGTCAGAAGCCAAAGCAAAGATCTGCGGAGAACCTGCTCCTTAAATACTGTCAGCCCGCCTCATCTGACAGGGGCGGAGACTTCTGATGACTTCCCTTGCGGAAACCTCTTGGAGTGGCTCTGCATCGGTCTTCAGGCGGGACCTCTGTTCCTTCCGCCCAATCAGGGTTCTCCAGGGCGGGGTCTTGGTTCCTGTGCCCAAGACGCAGAACAGACGCCAGCCCGGGATCCCAGTGCCATCTTCCCCGCTGGTCTGCGCGGGAACTCTAGAGCCGGCGAGGGGAGCAAGTGGTCGTGAAAGCCGGCTCTGGGCCCCGATCCCAGAACAGCCGGCCAGCTCCCCGACAGATCCCGGCCAAACCCACCCCGGGACCATGATGGCCGGCCATCAGGGCAGGAACCAGGTAAGCCGCCCAGCGGCGGAATTACAGCCGGCCAATCTCGCGAGGGTTCCTCTTCGTGGCTCGCGTCCATAGGGGAGCAGGCTAAGTTAGCGAGGGACGCGACACTCTCTAGGGAGCCAGCATCTAAGATGGCTGCCACCTGCTCTATGCCAGCTTCCAAGATAGCTCCTGCTTGTCTTTCCTGTGGGCTCACTTCCTATGCATATCAAGCCTCTCTTTGGGGTCAGTGTACTTCCTGCTTCTGTCCTGCTGCTGGTGACTCATCAGTAAGAGCCTTCATAAGGAAGTGCTGTGCTTGCATTCAGGGCCTTTGCATGGTGTCATGCCTAAAGGTCAGCAGGGTAGTGAGAGTTCTGCTGTGCTGCTACTAAGCCTGTCTCTAGGTTCCTACCCCTCTGCTTTCTGTACCTGTGGACTGCTAGTCCTTCCAGGTGGGCTCTGCCTCTCTGAGTGTCTGGGGACTGCTAGTCTTTCTAGTGCTTTCCTCACTGTTTGTAGCCTCCGTCTTCATTTGTTCTCAGCCTGGGTTTGGAGATACTCAGCTACAGCCTGGGGTTATTTCTCTGGCTGTGTGTGGAACTACTGTAGCTTCAGCCCAAGACCCTTGGCCTGTTATTCCTGGTTTGCTCTCTTTACCCTAAGCCCTGCTTTGCTCAGCTGTTATGTTGACCCTGAGCCCTGCTTTGCCCAGCTTCTATGTTTACCCTGAGCCCTGCTATGCCCAGCTTGTGTGTCAACCCTTAAGCCTGTTTCTGCCTAGCTAGTGTTATCCGGTTTCCCGCTCTGCCTAGCTAGCGTATATCCTGAGTGTCTATCCTGAAGCCTGTTTCTGCTTAGCTAGTGATATCCGGTTTCCCGCTCTGCCTAGCTAGCGTATATCCTGAGTGTCTATCCTGAAGCCTGTTTCTGCTTAGCTAGTGATATCCGGTTTCCCACTCTGCCTAGCTAGCGTATATCCTGAGTGTCTATCCTGAAGCCTGTTTCTGCTTAGCTAGTGATATCCGTTTTCCCGCTCTACCTAGCTAGCGTATATCCTGAGTGTCTATCCTGAAGCCTGTTTCTGCTTAGCTAGTGATATCCGGTTTCCCGCTCTACCTAGCTAGCGTAAATCCTGAGTGTCTATCCTGAAGCCTGTTTCTGCTTAGCTAGTGTTTACCCGGTTTCCCGCTCTGCCTAGCTAACCTATATCCTGAGTGTATATCCTGACCCCTGCTTGTATATACTGAGTGTATATCCTGAATCCTGTCTCTGTCTAGCTAGGGTGTATTTCCTGGGTGTTTATCCTGATTCCTGCCTCTACCTAGCTAGTGGGTTTACCCTGTGGGTATTCCCTGAACCCCCTTCTGCCTAGCTTGCATGTGGCCCTAGTCCTTGCTCCTGCTATGCTCTTGTACGTCTTGTCTTCATAGTCTGTCTTGTGTTTCTGGCTTAGTGGCTGCGTGCAGCGCTCAGTGCAGTCTAGTATTTAGTATTGCTTCCTTGTGTTTCCTAGACTCAGGGTGGGTCCTCTGGATCTCCAGTTCCGGCCTTGTCCTGTAAGCCCTGCCGGCCACCCGCACGCTGGTGCTCAACTCCAGCGGAACGGTGGCTAAGTGCAGGTGAAGCTGTTCCTGTTCTGCCGGTTCCAGTTGCCTGCTTCCAATCCAGAGTTCAAGTCCTGTCCTTCAGTATGTCCAGTTCCAGGGTGGTCTTGCCTGCCTCTGCCGCTCCTCGGCAGGGGTCCAAGGGTTCACGATTCCCAGTTCTGCCTCGAGGACCTGACAGAATGCAAAGGCCCTCGAGAATGCAACATCAGTACACACAGGAAATCCAATACGTTAGCATTTAACTTTAAAAAATGAGCCTATGATAAAATGAGACGAACAGTAAAAACAAAACAAAACTTAAAGGAACTGCTGCAAAGGTCAAAAAGCTACATCAGGCATGGATACTGTTCAAAAATACCATCCTGGAAGCACAGACCAGATATATTCCATGTATTGAAAAAGGAGGAAGGAAGGCCAAACGACAGCTTGCATGGTTAAAAAGTGAGGTAAAGGAAGCTATTAGAGCTAAAAGAAATCCTTAAGAAAATGGAAGAAGGATCCAACTGAAAGTAATAGGAAACAGCATAAGGAATGGCAAGTCAAATGCAAAGCGCTAATAAGGAAGACAATGAGAGACCTTGAAAAGAAGTTTGCATTGGAGGCAAAAGCACAAGATAAAAACTTAGGTATATTAGAAGCAAGAAGCCAGCAAAATAATCTGTTGGGCTGCTAGATGACCAAGAATGAAAGGGGCACTCAGGGAAGACAAGGCCACAGTGGAGAGATTAAATGAATTCTTTGTTTCAGTCTTCACCGAGGAAGATGTGGAAGATATGACAATGTCAGAAATGGTATTTAATGTTGACAAGTCAGAGAAACAAATCTCTGTAAACCTGGAAGTTGTAATGGGGCAATTTGACAAATTAAAGAGTAGCAAATCACCTGGACTGGATGGTATCCATCCTAGAGTGTTGATAGAATTGAAAAATGAAGTTGCAGAGCTATTGTTATTAATATGTAATTTATTTTTAAAATCAAGCATGGTACCAGAAGATTGGAGGTTGGCCAATGTAACGCCAATTTTTAAAAAGGTGATCAAGGAAATTATACACCTGCGAGCCTGATGTTGGTGCAGGGCAAAATGGTAGATAATATTATAAAGAGCAAAACTACAGAGCATATACATAAGCGTGGATTAATTAGACAAAACAAGCATGGACTTAGGGGAAATCTTGCCTCACCAATCTACTATATTTCTATGAAGGGGTGAATAAACATGTGGATAAAGGTGAGTCAGTTGATATTGTGTATCTGGATTTTCAAAAGGCATTTGACAAAGTACTTCATGAAAGACTCCTTGAGGAAATTAGAGAGTCAAGGGAGAGGAGGTAATGTCATATTGTAGATTAAAAACTGGTTTAAAGATAGAAAACAGAGTAGAGTCAAATGGTCAGTATTCTCAATGGAGAAGGGGTCTGTCCTGGGACCACTTCTTTTTAGCATATTTATAAATGATCTAGAGATGGAAATAGCTTGTGAGATAATTAAATTGTGAGACTGGGCATCCAAAAGGCAGATGACATTTAATGTGAGCAAGTGCAAAGTGATGCAAAGAGAAACTCGAACTTTAGCTATGTGATGCAAGGTTCCACATTAGGAATCACCATCCAGTAAAAGGATCTAGGTATCATCATTGATGATACATTGAAACCCTCTGCTCAGTGTGCATTGGCGACTAAGAGAGCAAATAGAATGTTAGGTATTATTAGGAGAGGAATGGAAAACAAAAATGAGAATGTTATAATGCTTTTGTTTCGCTCTATGGTGTGATCACACCTCGAATACTGTGTGCATTTCTGGTCACCGCATCTCGACAGAGATAGTGGCATTAGAAAAGGAAAAGAGAAGGGTGGCAAAAATGATAAATTGGATGGGATGACTTCCCTTTGAGCAAAGGCAAAAGTGGCTAGGGCTAGAGAATGACACAGGGATAAAATCTGTCCTCGTCCCCACCCCATCCCCATAGGTTCTGTCTCTGTACCCACCCTGTCTCTGCAGGCCCCATCTCCACCCCTGTCTGCTCAGTCTTTTTTTTTGGCACCAATTGTCTCCAAAGGGACTTCCATATTACATGCTCTCTTACTCACTGTTTGCTGTAGGATAGGAATAGACTGTCAATTTAACTCCAAGGTAATCACCTTAAGTTTCGCCAACATGGATGGAATTTCTGCCACAGAATTGCTCTCACTTCTGGAGTCAAATTCAGCTTACGCTCCAACCAAGGATTCGTAAGTATCTGAAGCAGTAGCCCTTTCTCTAGTTCTGGTGCTGCTCTTCCCCCTTCACTCTGGGGTCTCTAACACTGACCAGCACTGCCAGCACTCTCTACCAGCTTTACCACTCAAGAGTTCCTCCTTCCATGGCTGTGGCCCCCAATATACTTGTGTAACATAATGAAGAATTCAGCAGTGATAAAGACTGTCTGAATTCTCAGAGCCGTTTCTAGTTTCATTAATGTGTCAGTATTCTTACTGCTGGTCCTGTGTAAGGTAATCATCCAATAGCTGAAATCTGTCTGTCTGATATCAGCAGCAGTTAGGCAGCCTTTATTCCCATCTAAGCAGTAGCTTGATCGTGAACTCTGCTTCCTGCCACCTACCAGGAAGGCACAGGATCTTTCCACAAGAAGAAAGAACTGTGTGGAACAATTTATAAACTTGCAGAAAGTGGTATTACTACTACTACTACTACTACTATTTAGCATTTCTATAGCGCTACAAGGCATACGCAGCGCTGCACAAACATAGAAGAAAGACAGTCCCTGCTCAAAGAGCTTACAATCTAATAGGTATAAATTAAGGAGTGCTGGGAAGAGTCTGGGTCAGCCCAACAGAACTGTCTTAGGTTCTATCTCCCTCACTTCTGACTCTTAGTCTTCAGGGAGACCTTTTTTGACAGGCCTGTGGCAGATTCTCAGGAAAAATGTACTGACCTTGCTAAGCCCCCATGGGATAGCACTTATAAGACATTGGAGAAATTTAACAGAGGTCAAAAACATCAGAAGAGGCAAGAAGCTGCTGGCTTGTTCAATGTGGAAAAATTGGGGACCCTCTATGCCCCTATAGTCTTAGAGAAGGAGAAGAAGTTTCCTATGCTATTTGCTATTCCAACCAGGCACCCTGTCCATAAACCCTATGGTGCAGGTACCATCTAGAACAGAAGAATATAAGTGCATGTGTAAACAGCAGGATCACTACTTGATAATATAAAACCTTTTCAGCAGAGCCACTGAGTCTATAACCAGTTGCCTGCAAACAACCTGAAAGTGACAACATTTGTTTAAACTGTAATTTTAACATCCTACATACTGAGTACAACACTTATAAACATGTGTGCGACTCTCACCAACCAGGTGGTCAGATCTGCAGCGAGAAGGAATAAAGAAATTGTTCTTTTACTATTTGAGGAGAGGGAATAGAGAAATTGTATATAGATGACCATTTGTTAAATGAAGTGTAACTGATACCTGGCAAGTTGAAGGAAACAGTAAAGAGTTTGGTTCAGATAAAAAATACTTTGGTGTGGACTGAGTTCTTATGGAGGAGTGGAGTGTGCAAATGATGCTTGCTTGTTCAGCCTGTTGGGTCTCAACCAGTCCTGGCTTTGCCCTCAACCAACAAATGTGATCATGTGCTCTTTATCCCTGTAGCACTGGACTGATGCTAGGCTTCTGCCTAGGCACTTCAGCAAGAGGTTTATACTTGCTCCATCCACATTGATTCTAACAGTAATAATTGGCAGAAGTGGGGGGATGCAAACCACAAAACTCAAATATGTTTCCGTTTCAATTTGGAATGGAGTTCCCTTTACTGAACGTATATCTATTGCTGTTTTTAAAGTCTGTATGATATATACTGTTTTATGTAATCTGATTTACCTAATACACTGTATACCACCTTGATATAACCAGTGAATGGCTTTATAACAAATATTATGAATAAATAAATAAAATAGTGATGTCACTATCCAAGGATATAGCACGAGGGACCTCACAAATTGTAGCATTGATGGAAATCAGAGATAGGCATGAGGAACAGGCATTAGATAATAACATGAAAATATACTGATTCTGAAGAATAATTTTATAATGTAGCTTTCTCCATACATTGAGAAACATTAACCTAAGCACGTTTAAGTACATTAATACTTTATAGTAACTCTGTCATGCACTTAGGCCTTACCAGCTCAATCAACGGGAAATCTGAACCCAGATTCAAAATTAGAACACTTTAGAAGCTATATTTAAAGATCTGGTTTAAACTCCACATGTATAGGAAAAGTTCTATGTCCTCAAGTTCAAGTAATAGAATCCCGAGTAAAGAAACTAGAAGAAACAGTTGTAACCGCTGAAAATGAAAGAATCAAAAAATATAAAAAACCAACTGGAACACATAGAAAAAATACAAGAGATACAAACAACTTTAACTAAAGACTGTATTAATATGAGAAGGAAGATTGAACTTCTGGAGAACTCCCAGAGGGCCAATAACTTGAGATTCTTGAATTTCCCTAGGACAATTACGATTGCTCCTAGGGAACTGTTGAATAAATATTTCAAAGAGTCCCTGGGGATGCCGGAGGATTCTCTTCCTCCTATAACTCAGGCCTATTATTTACCAACTAAGGCGCCTGGAAATTCTTCAGATCAACTGCTGGATGCCTCTGCCATACTAGAGGCTCCAACAATTGAATTAGTTTCTCCAGCGACATTGCTGGTAACAGTTGCTTTTCCTCCGGACAAAATGTGGATTATGAGACAATTCTTTAAAAATAAAGACAAAGAATTCATGGGATTAAAAATACGTATACTCCCTGATGTTTCTAAGGAAACACAAAGAAGACGTAGACAATTTTTGCTTCTAAAACCAGGTGCCCTTCAGTTGGGCGCTACCTTTTATCTATGTTATCCTTGCAAGTGTGTAATCTGTTACCAGTCAGTGAAGTAGGTTTTTTATGAATCTCTACACCTTACAGAATTTCTTGTTGCCAGAAGATCTTGAGGATAATATTAACATAAATAGAGCTATGATTGAATTAGGAACTCTTTGTTTAGACAGGTTTAATAATTCTTACTATATTTCTTTAAATATTCCACTTGTGTAACTCTTGGATCACAAAATAGAGGACTTGAGAGTACTTAAATCTGGTAAACTATAATTTTGAATTTATATGGATGTATTTGTTTTTGTTTTTCTTTTGATGAAGTACCTTTTCTGTTCAAGTTGAAATGCTTGATGAATAATGTAAAATTAAATAAATTAAAAAAAAAAAACTCCACATGTATTGTAAGGTTTTAAATAATATAATAAGGTCCTAAAGCATATATAAGAATTAATTGTTGAACATCAAAACCATTTTTCTTTACATAAGCATATCTATCATTAGTTTGCTATTTGGTTATGGAGCCCTTGGCTATTAAGATCAGACAGAATAAAAATATTAGAATGATCTATGTGGGTAAAAGAACAAACTGGCCTTGTTTGCTGATGATGTCATATTAATTATTTCAAGTCTCCTGATTTCTCTCCTTAATTTGATGGCAGAATTGGATGCACATTCCAAGCTTTCTGGATTTAACTTAAATTATTCTAAAGCTGTAGCATTAAATATCAATCTCTCTCCTAATAAACTGAGCACAATTCATGGTAACATCTCATTTAGATGAACTACATCTGCAGTTAAATAAATCACTGATATTTCTCATGATATAAATCATCAGATATTTAAAGCAAGGAAGGATGGAATATATGATATGGAGCCATATCATATGATAGCAGATAAAGCCGTTTAGTTTATGTAGTGTGCCCATTTCTCTTTCATATGTGAGGATTATCGTAGTGGTTAGTGCACTGGGCTGAGAACCAGGGAAGCCAAGGTTCAGATCCTAGTATCATCATTTGTGATCTTGGCTGAGTCACTTAACCCTCCATTGCCTCACGTACAAAATTATGGGACAATTCTAAAACGTGGTGCCTAGAATTAGGTGCTATAATAGGGTGTGCTTAATGCCAACTCTTTTATGGCACTTAGGGGGCTTTTGCCAAGCAGTGGTAAAAGGGGACCTGTGCTAGTGGCAGCGAATGTTTTTGCTGCACACCGAGGCCCCCTTTTACCACAGTAGGTAAAAAGGCCAAAAAAAAGAAATGGTCATGTGGTAAGTTCACACTTGCTGTGTTGCTATTTCAGAGGGGATCACTTACCGTCACCCATTGAGGTATTGGCAAGAGCTCCTGTGCTAACCCGGCACACACTGGGGGCAGAATTACCCCAGGCTGCTGTGATAGCCCGGTAGTAGTTCTGGATTGGCCCATAGAGTGGAGTGGAGGAGTGGCCTAGTGGTTAGAGCACCAGTCTTGCAATCCAGAGGTGGCCAGTTCAAATCCCACTGCTGCTCCTTGTGTTCTTAGGCAAGTCACTTAAACTTCCATTGCCTCAGGTACAAACTTAGATTGTTGTGAACCCTCCAGGGAAAGGAAATTGCCCAGTGTACCTGAATGTAACTCACCTTGAGCTACTACTGAAAAAAGGTGTGAACAAAATCTAAATAAATAAATATTGCCAAGCGCCAAACCTTTAATAAAAGGGACCCTTAGGCATGCATAAGCTATTATAGAGTACTAGCATAAAAGCTGATTGGCATGCTGAAACTATGACACATCCACTTACAGTAGGTCAATAGCTGCTGCAAGTTGGTGTGCCTAAGTGCACCGTGCAACATGCACAACTGATAGCTTTCTATAAGTTGCATGCATTGCATAACAGCACACTTGTGGCCTGCTCATGCTCTGTTCACATGTAACCCCCCCCCCCCCCCCATGCAGGTACACACTAAGGGGTGAATTTTATATATGGTGCTGGAAAAAAATGTACACTGAAAAATGTTCTATTCTATAAGCTGCACTTAAAGTTAGGTGTAGTTTATATGCCCAGGGATCATGCCTAAGTTTAGGTGCAGTCCTTTATACCAACTGAAATATGGTGCAAATGTATGCACATAAATTGGGTATATATCACCTGTATTATATAACAATGTGCATAAATGCTAGAAACACCCCTGTTCTGCCCTTGATCCTTCCATTTCTGCACCCTTTCTTTTTTTACTCGCATATAAAATTTAGATGCAGATACTGTGCCTAAAATTACGTGCGTAATTTCCAATTAAATCTAATTAGTACCAATAATTTCTTGTTAAAAGCCAATTATTGAGATGCACAGTTTATGGGGATCCAAGATGGCCGCACTCCACTAAGACGCTGCAGGTCGGGATCTTACCTCTGAGAAATAATGCCTAAACGTTGAGGGAGAGTAGCGGCTAGAGCTTCCCCGCTACCCCCTCCATTGCCTGGTCCTATCGACTGATTCTTTAGACCGCCGGATCTTGCCTCTGTAAGCGGGATGTCGCCAGCTGGGAACGCCGTTGAACTGGAGACTTCGGCTTCCCTTGGCCTCGATGTCACACTAAGCCCTGCTATGCGTTCACCACCTCCTCAGCCGATTGGTGCGAGTTCTTTCCTCCTCGAATCGACAGGGTCTACCCCGGAAGGTACAGAGGGCCCTGTAGAGCGTCGATCGGAAACACAGTTAACAACGCAGAAGGGAACGGAGGGCATTTTGCCCAATGTGACGCCGCGGAGTGAGGGGAGAGGAGCTGAGGAACGGAGTCGGATTCTTGAGCTGACTTCCACAAGGTTTGAAATTCCTAAAGCGTTAGTAGAAAAACCAAAGGAAGTGACATTAGATACTCTATGGGATTTGGTGTCTAACTTGGGACAAATTTTTCTTAAGCAAAATAATGAGACGCTACCAAGATTAAAATCTTTGGAGACTGATTTTCAAAAAAAAGAAGAGGAATTTAAAGATCTGGAAGGCAAATTTGGAAAATTAGAGGAAAAAGTTGATAAAAAAATTTCAAATTTTGAAGTAATTCAATCTACGATGATAAAAGATTTGACCAGTCTTAGGATGAAGACTGAAGTGTTTGATAACTATACTAAAAGTCATAATTTAAGATTTATCAACTTTCCCAGAGTACAAAATGTAACCCCTCAGGAAATGTTAAAATGCTATATGCGTGAGATCTTGGACATTCCTGAACAGAATCTTCCACCCTTTACCTTGATCTATTATATTCCTGAGAAAGACCTGAATCGGATACCTGAAAAACCGATAGACATTTCTCTTTTGCTTGAAACTACTGACTCTGAACTTGCCTCAGCCACCACTTTGGTGGCGACTGTGGCATTATTGCCGGATAAGAGTTGGATATTCCGCATGTTTTTCCGTAATAAATAAAAGCCTTTTTTAGGGTTTAAAATTCTCCTGTTTCCAGATGTCTCTAAGGAGACTAGACGGCGGAGGAAACAATTCTTACTCCTAAAGCCTGAAGTTTTGCACTTGGGGGGCACCTTTTTTTTTTAAGATACCCTTGCAAGTGCATAATAAGGCTTGGGGGGGAAAATATGTATTTATGGAACCTGCTCATGTATCTGCACTTACAGCCTCAGCAAAATTGGATAAGCGATAAAGAAATTAGGCAACCCCACTTAATGTAGTGCGATATCCAGTTATATTTTCTTTTTCTGTTGTTTGTTTCCAGTATTTTTCCTACATTTTGGATTCCTGATTTATGGACTTGAGTGTCAATTTCTTACGAAGAGTGAATTATTTTACTTTTCTTGATTAAGTTTTTCTGAGAAAGATTTATGTATATGTATGATACTTTCTAAACAAGATGTTTCTTGTAATAATTTGAATAATTGAATAAATAAAAAAATAAAAAAGCCAATTATTGATGCTAATTAACTCGTTATTCAATTGCATTACTTATGCAAATTGGACACAAGCAATTTTTGATGACTTTTCTAGAATTAGGGTGTAAGTGAATTTGGAATGAACTTCATAAAATAGTGTCAAATGCCAATTATTGGGCTAATGATGTGCATAAATACAAGTATCCTATAACCTATGTGCATGTTTAGTGCTTAACATTGGAGTTATAGATTTGTACCTTCATAACTGTAAGCCCTCTGAGGATAGGAAAATACCCGCTGTACCTGATTGTATCTTTTAACTACTACTGAAAAAAGGCATGAATTAAATTAATAGGGGTTTTGCAGTAGGGATGCCTGCTATTAATCCTTAAGACCTTACAATTTGCATTCTAACATGAACTGTGCAGTGATATCACTTGCACTGGGAGAAAGAAGTGCAATCATTTAGTAGAGTAATCAGAGTTTTTCTTTAGTCTGACATCACAGGTCACTGAATAAATTATTTAATTTTCAGAGAAATTTCCAGTCAATTCTAGAACAGAAGGATGATCCTACTGTCTAGTATTACAATGGTGGTGGTGGGGTTAGGGGGGTTGACATTCTTGAGAGAACCATAAATCCCTTCAGCAAAACTGAAACCTTATATCTTGGTTCTGCCTCCAGGCCTAGACACTCGTTAGCCAATTAAGTTCAAACAGTTCCAGAAGCAGAGACACCTGATTGCCCTAATCAGGACAGTCTAAGGGTCAAAGTCTAGCGGTACTTACAGTAATCAAGGTTACTTAAGCCCTACACTGCCTTGCCTTATTTTGATAACTGTTGCTGCTGATACTATTGTTCCATGTTTCTAACTGAAGAATTAAGTTAATAAGTTGGGTTAGAATACATCTATTGGAGTAGTCTTCATTCTTTTCTGAGAGAGGAGTGCAGCATGTGTGGCCAGCCCTTGGCCCTAGCCCCAATATCAATCTATTTATGTATGGGATAAGCTCTGATTCTGATCACATACTAGACAGCTGCCTAGGTTAACTCTAAAACCTCCAGTTGCTAATACATAAATATATACACACATATATACCTACTGTAAACCATACTTATGACCTCAATCAATACATTATAAGCTAAAAAAGTTATTACTGGTTGAACTGGACCACATAATTAATTTTGTTGGGTATGCAGTTAAGAAGTACCTCAATAACATGACCATTATAGTAAAGGGTATATCATGTCTACTGATGTTAAAACCACTTGTATTCAGTCATACAATGTTATAAACTTAAACTGCTAGTAGCTGAGAAATAAGGCACTTGATTACAAACTAAAGGGCCCTTTTACTAAGCCAACCATGGTAGGCACTAGCATGTGTGTATCACACACCAAAAAGGACTGCCACAGGACACACTGAGGCTTCCCATGGTAGTGTGCCAATCAGTGCACACTAATCCAACACTAAAAAATAGTTTCTGTATTTTGGCATGGAAGGCCTGTCTATGGGCAGAGAGTATGCATGCCCTGCACTAATAGGGTAGCACAGGTACATTGCCACATGTTTCCAGATTAGCATGGGAGTCCTCACCACCAAGTAGGTGGCAGTAAGGGCTAATTGGGAAATTAGCCCATGGCCATTACAGGAAAATATACAAATGCAGCCATTTTACCACTGTGCTAAAAATGGCCTCAGCACATGGTAAGCCCACGTGGTACAAACAGCACAGACCACTTTTGAGCTTAGTTTTGTAAAAGGGTCCCTTAAATTAGTATGTTGTTGTGTAGAAAAATATCTAACACCAATACTGCTCAATCAAGCATGTTGTTGTTTTGCTTTTGAGAATACTTTACTTTATCTAAATAACTATATTTTATTTGTAGTATTTGCCAAAAACACTGTTTAGAAATTCCTCAGTAACCATTCTGATGTTTTTGTTCTGTTTTAATACTCTTACCATTTATCATATTTGTATTTCATTATCATTGTTCTAGGAACTTATAAGTAATAATTGTATTCATTGTTAAAATTCTAATAAACTTGCACATTAGAAAAACTACACATAAGTAACATTGCCATGGTAACTATCAGGGTCATAGTAATTAATATGATTAAGGCCATTTTAATCAACCTGATCTTGTTTACTGCACTGTGTACATGATGCTAATTATTACAGTGATGCTAACCTGAACATGCTTGATTCCATTTTCTATTAGCTCCACTTCTTTCTGACAAGAGGTATAAGAGTAAGTCTGGCATATGGTGTGGACAACAGAAGCAGGAGAGCTACAGGAACCCAAAAGTCAAGGTAAATTGCAAACAGAGATCAGAAGAAGACAAGGTGCATCCAAAAATCTTATGAACAGCCAGAAGAGATAGAAGAACTCCAGAAAAAGGCATCAGAGTGGAAGGAAAATAGACAAGAATGGGCATCCAAATGTCAGATGACATTTCATGTGAGCACGTGGAAAGTCGTGTGGGAAAGAGGAATCCAAAACAGACAAGGAAACCTGATCTCAGCAAAGCTTAGGTGATTCATTAACAACAGATGAATTCAACATAACAGTCATTTTGGACCAATAGTGAGAACTATCAATTTTACCTCTTGTGGTAACCAATGTAGGAATCTGTCATACAATAGGTTTATCTAAACAGATATGCATTATGAATTCTAGTTGAAAGTGATCAGATCAAGGTATTGCTGACCATGCACATTCATAAGCCAAGTGTGACAAACTACTAGCCAGAACATCAAGAATATGCGACTTTTCATGTGTTGGTCCCCCCCAGCATTAGGAGTAGACCACAAGATTGTAAAAATACATTAAAATCTATGTTTCTGAAATAAACAAGGAACTTTGATCTGAGGTGACTAATAAAAAAATATTGTTCTTTATAGATCCAACATTAATATAAAAAGCTGGAATAGGAATTAGAGGACAACATTCAATCGGAGTCAAAGGAAAATATTTCAAATTACTATTAGTTAATTGACCCCTGAGAGGCCTCTTAACCCATCCTTGTCAACAAGTAATTTCATTATAATATAAGGAGAAAAGCGGCCTATTACCTATTATCACTTCTATACTATGTTGACAATTGCTTAAAGAGTTAATCAGATCCCTCTCCATGAAATGAGTAGGCAACCTATATTTTGGTCTATGAATGACCAGTAGTCCACACTGGGATAATCAATATCGTGTTCTTCCTTATTTTCTAAATATCCATGAAAGAGACCCAGCAGGGTAAGACACAAAAATAAAAGCCACCACATGGTTAATTTTTTTAAAATACAGTGTAAAACAAAAAGAAAAGTCAGAGATCCTACTAGTCTGCGCCACTGCTCAAGTTGCTGTGCAAAGGTGTGAACTAAGGTGTGCGCCTTTGTCTTGCGCCTTAGGTTGCGTGCTGAGTGGCTACATTCCATGGTGAAATCCCTACGGTGTCTGACGTGGAATGGATGGCTGGAGTGTGCGCCCATGTCTACTGCAAATAGATGGTAAAGTGGTGGGCGGAGCTTGTTCCCATGCCCGGAGTTCTGATGACAATAATACCAGAAAAACTGCCACCAAGGTAAAATGATGGAATAAATTCTATCTCAGTTCTAACAAAGTGCAGCCTACAGATGACTCTAACAGCACAGGGATTTAACATCTCTGTGGCGTCTGACATGGCACAGATGGATGGAGTGTGCTCCTATTTTTACTGTGGTGGGCGGAGCTTTCTCCCACATGAGGAGTATGTGTGTAGTGATGTTCACACCTGAAACGACCTATCCCATTGCCCAACCTCTTCTTGCTTCCCCTAAAAAAATGGATTTTGACTCATTCCAGTAGCTTTCCAGTTTTTTAATTTTTTTTATTTATTTATGAAACTTTAAAGATAAATACACAAGAATACATTTGCTTTATAAAATGAGATACAAATTTGAAAAACATAAATATCAAAGGAAAAATTAAACAACAGATACATATTGATTTCCAAGACCCCATCCACAAAGTCAATCAATTAGGGAGGCAAAGCAATCATAAATTTATGAGCAAAATAATATTAGGAAATAATTTACAGAAGAAAGTCTGAACCAGAGTGTAGCCTATACTTCTCTATGAATGATTCTTTCTAACCTAATATCTACTGTATCCCAGGGGTGTCCAACCTTGGCCCTTGCCAGGTCAGGTTTTCAGTATTCCCCCAATGAATATGCATGAGATCTATTTGGATATAATAGAGGCAGTGCATGCAAGTAGATCTCAAGCATATTCATTGTGTTAACATTAACTGAGTAAATCAGTTACATACAATATGTCACAATATAGTAACTCTTCACTATATTATCCTTGCAAGATTCACGTTAATTAATCAATTCTCTGAACTTAAAAAAAAACTTCTTCTTACAATCTAATCATGCACTCCTCTCATTCACACCTAAACTTCCCAAAAAAGTTTTTGAAAAATGATTTTTGAAAAATACTATAATCCCTCTATCCCCAGAGATTTTACACTTTATCTTGATAACATAAACACGTAAAAGATATAACAACTCCTTGAATATTTTTTCACATCAATTTGTCCATATAGAAGATTGCTATCCACAAATCCTCTCTTTGAATGTCCTTTACCAACAACTTCCATCCTATGTATTCTCATGGCTTCTCATCACAAACTTCGGCTGACATATTATCTCACAATTATAATGTCATCCATGGGCTCCTTAAAGCTCCTCCACATGTGTTGAAACAATCATCATAATTTCACTTAACCGCATCAACTTTAATATTCTTGTTTAGCAGTTTCTCTTCTCTCCATGAAACCTGACACAGTTACTGCATTTTGCAAAAGCGTCATCAGGGGTTCAACTATAAAATGCAGATTAACATCATGAGACACATATACTCTCCCCCCCCCCCCCCAAAAAAAAAGTCCTCTTCATTATTCTACCAAATATTTAATATATTTGAAAACAATCACACTTTTTTTTTTACCAACTATCTAAACAGCATGAGCTTCCCGGTGATGTGAGAAAAATGGCATCTGCCTTCTTGAGACGCCTATACATGCGCACTAGCTCTCTCCTGTTATGAACACTGATAGATTTTCAGGCTCATTTTCAAAGGAGAAAAATATCTAAAAAGTGACATGTCTGCAAAAACGTCTAAATCAGAATTTTCAAAACCTATTTTTAGATGTTTTTCTATGAAGTCCATCAAAAGTATGCCCAAATCTCAAGGGGGCATTTCAGGGGCGTATTCAGGGCGGGACTTGGGCATTCCTAACAGATGTTTTTCAGCCAGAATGGAACAAAACAAAAACGTCCAGGACTAAAACCTCGACGTTTTGAGCTAGACCTGTTTTTATTATGAATAAGGCACAAAAAGGTGCCCTAAATGACTAGATGACCACTGGAGGGAATCAAGAATGACCTCCCCTTATTCCCCCAGTGGTCACTAACACCCTCCCACCCCCAAAAATCTGATGAAAAACATTACTTGCCAGCATCTGTGCCACCCTAAGATATTATACTCAGGTCCATCAGAATAGCATGCCGGTCCCTGGAGTAGTCTAGTAGTGGGTGCAGTGCACTGCAGACACGTGGACCCAACCTCCTACCTCTCCCTACCTGTTACAATTGTGGAGGAAACTGTGAGCCCTCCAAAACTCAACAGAAACCCACTGTACCCACATATAAATGCCCCCTTCACCCGTACAGGCTATGGTAGTGGTGTACAGTTGGGGGTAGTGGGTTTTGGGGGGCTCAGAAGACAAAGTAAGCAATGGTCAGATGGATACCTGGGAGCATTTTATGAAGTCAACTGCAGTGTCCCCTAGGGTGCCCTACTGTTGTCCTGGGATGTCAGGGGGACCAGTCTACTAAAAATGCTAGCTCCCCCTACATCCCAATGGCTTGATTTTGTACGTTTTGCACTTGAACATTTTTTTTTTCCAAAATGGATTTTAAAAAAAAATGTCCAAATCACAAAATGTCTAAAATATAAAATGTCCATAGTATTTTAGAAAAGATAGATGTTTTTCTTTTTTGAAAATGACCTTCTTTCCTGTTTGGAATTTGGACATTTTTTGTAAAACGTCCAAATTCAGATTTGGACATCATATCGAAAATGCCCCTCAATGTCACGTGACTACTCCCAGCCACTCTACCACCGTTTTCCACCTTTGCTCCTTGTTAAACATACTTTGCAAAATATCCCCTCCTACATCTAAACTGTATTGCACCAAAACCACAAACCTTAACTGACTAAGTGGTCCTTTTACTAAGGTGCGCTGAAAAATGACTTGCACCAATCCATTTTTTAGAGTGCCTATAAAAAAGGCCTTTTTATTTTTTTGCTGAAAATGGACGTGCAGCGAAATCAAAATTGCCGTGTGTCCATTTTGGGTCTGAGTCCTTACCTCCAGCCATTGACCTAGCGGTAAAGAATCCAGGCGGTAATGACCTACATGCATCAAATGCCACTTGGCGTATGTCCGTTACGTGCACCCAAAAATTAAAAATATGTTTCAGATGCGCGTATCGGATGCGCGTCAAAAATGAAATTACCACAATAAACATGTGGTAGTCGGGTAGTAACTCCATTTTGGGGCACATTGGGCACGCGTAGACGCTCATGCGGTTAAGTAAAAGGGCTCCTTAGTGAATGCTTACCCTTTACCCAGTGGGCTCTAAGGGGCGCTTCCATCTTTTGTAATCTAATGTTGCTCAAATGTTGAGCTAACCATGCTTAATTTTTTTTAATAGTCTGATCAATATACCATAGGTCACACAGACATTTAATAGCATAGATGACAAAAGAAGACTCACAATTTGTTTGAATACTGGTGGTTTCTAAAGCATATTGACATTATGTACATCCTGCACATTTAGAATGATATCCCTTCCCAGTATTATGCTTTTTCTTTAATTTTTCTCCCAAATTTGGTCCTCTAGTATATGCAAACCTTGGCATAACTTGAAATCTTTTATGTAACCTTAACATTGGCCAGTGTTTGCAGATAATTTGTTTCATCTGATTAGTAAGAGGTAAAATGGTAAAATACAAGTCATTTATCTTCAGAATCTGATTTCTCTTGAGGATGAATCAACCAAGATCTATGAGCATTATATGCCCTTTTCATTGCCTTATGAATTACTGTCCATGATTTAGCTGAACAGGAAAGCCTCCTGCCCAGTTAAATAACCTCTGCCTGCCTATCTGCTGATAATCAGTGACACTGAACTAGACAGTGCTTCTGAATATGCTCTCTAACCAATCTTGCGCTGTCCAGGTAGTGTCGAAATGGTCCATGGCTGAAGTTTGGGTGGTACCTGGAAGGAGCCAATACTTAAAACAGCTTTCAGCAATATTCAGACCACTAACCAGTTAAGTAAGCAGCAAATTCTAGGACAGAAAAAAGGCTGTCCTAACACAGCTGGAGGTATTGGTCTGAATATAGGCAAGTGCATAGTTAACTTCTGAGTAGCTGCATCTGGGCTTTTGGTGCCCCCTCCCTACCACTCCTGATTATAGGAGGTATTTCAGGACCTATGGGAAGGAGAGATGCCCACTTGCACCTTCCTGTCATGGATCCTTTCGGAAGGGATCGAAAAGGTAGGCTCAGGGGACTTTTGGGGAGGAGGTGGAGGGGACCTTGGTCAGGATAATCCTGTCATTAAGGGTGGGAGGGAGTAGGGATCTATATCATGAATGAGGAAAGGAGGGCACCAGAAACCTTCCTGAATGCTAACCGGGCATTGGCCAATATTCAGACCAATGCCCAATTAGCTTGGTGTCTAAAGCCTTTTTGCTGTCCTATCTTTATCCACTTTCTTAAGTGGTTAGCGGTGGGAATAAGGCCGCTAACAGGTTAAGCACCAGCTGCACCCAAGCATCGTCCATGGACCAGTCCGGTCCTAGCTGGACAGTGCAGGGGCAGTTAGAACTGACATTCAGTGGCACTGTTTTGTTAAGGTTTGCCGAATATCAGTGGATAGGCAGGCATAGGTGATTTAACTGGGCAGGAGGCTCTGCCTGCCCAAATCCCTTCGAATAGTGGGCCTTGCATGTAGAAAATAAAACAATTCTTGAACTATTTTGGCATAGACTTCAGCTATTAACTACAAATTGGTATTGTTTTTCAGCTAAAAGCCAACTGAGAAGAAATGATCAATACAAACTAGTAAAACAAGGTGAATTAGAGGTAATTTACCAGCATGTATGTTGCTTCTCTGGGAAGCTTAAGAGAGGGCTTTAGTAGAGTATTAGCTTGAATTACTAGGCTTAGAGGCCAAGCACTTAAGTGCATTCCTATTGTCAAGAATAATTTTGCACACTAAGGAGGTCATTTTAGAAGGGTTATATACATATGTAGAAAGTACTTTACACAAATAAATAGACATACACATAAAAGCAGCAGTAGTAGTAGAAAATCTACTAACCCTATATATAAACATGTTCAACCAGTGACAGTCAGCGGTTAAACCCCGCTGAATATCAGCAGCAGGCACACAGAACATGATTTATGCAGGCAGGAGCCTCTGCCGCCCACTTAAATTGCTTTGAATATCACCTGGAAAGTAAATAAATTTACACCAGCTCTGGAGGCCAACTGCACATGTGCAGTAGTCCATGCATTTGCTGTAGTTCTGGTGGCTTGGCCCAAACACATTTGCAGTCATGTCAGCCACAGTTCCTTCAATACATCTGAAGTGTGCACAAGCCCCTGTGCTTCCCAGACAGCACCGAAAGCAGCATGAACTCTTGGCAACTGCAGCACTACAGCAGCAGGCATGAAAGCCACTTGCTAGCACAAAGCGCTTCAGTGCGCATCTCCCTCAAGTGGACCTATTTGGACTGGCTCCTGCCTTTTTGTCCTGAAGCCTTTGGAACTTCCTATCAAAGTACATATCCTTTAACCATTGGGTTACACTATTGCTTTCCTTTGCTTTCAAATTTTCTTTTCCTCAGATGCTGGCCAGCTTCTGGGGTTGATTATTGTTTTGGATTCTGTGGCTGGCATAGTCTGATATGATCCTAGTGTTATGTGTATACCATGGCCACATACATTACTTGTTTATGTTTTATAATAATGTTTGACAACAAAAAAATATATATGCCCTGTGATGTAATTGGGAGGTATGTCCCTTCCTTCTCAAACTGAGGTCTTCAAGGGTAAGGTAGGGATGCATAGGAAAAATGCTAGCCCACAATGGGTATAAGAAGATAATAAGAAGATGCTGGACCATGAGAGAAGAGAAAGTAAACACTCTGGATACATGGGAGAGAGGGGGGAATAGAGAGGCAGAGGAGATGCTGGACATGGGGGAAAAGTGAAAAATAAGGAAACAGAAAATGCTGGACCATGAGGGGGAAGGAAAAGAACTGGGAGATGCTTGATTACTGGGGGAGAGGAAAGAAAAAGGAGAGATGCTGGACACCTGAATGGGAACTAGGAAGGCAGGGTAATCCTGGGCATGGGGGGGATATAAAATAGGGAGACAGAGAGGATATTTTGAGCCATGTTAGGGATGAGAAGAGAAAGGGGACATACATACATACTTTGTAAGGGAACTAGCCAGTAAGAAAATGTGAGCCCTTTCCACTCCTTTCTAAAGCCAGTTACTGAACAATAAGGTAGGATATACTAATTAAAACTAGAAAAGAGTTTCAGGGGTAGATGGTATTCTTTTTCCTTCAATTATATTTTCACTTGCCATCATTTTTATTGGCTCATTACTACCAAAAAGTGGTGTTATAAACACTTATGTCAGTTAACCAACATTATAAGTGTGAAAACACTGAGAGAAAAAGACCTTGCAAATTCTGAAGCCCTTAATTTTGAAAAGTATAGAACTATTACTTTGAACTGTAATTTTTGCTAATGCTGTATTGCTACCAATTTCTTTTAGAAGGAGACATAGAGGGGCATAATCGAAAGGGGCGCCCAAGTTTTCCTGAGGACGTCCTCGCAGGACGTCCCGGCGAAGGGGCGGGGAAACCTGTATTATCGAGACAAGATGGGCAGTCATCTTTTGTTTCGATAATACGGTCAGGGACGCCCAAATCTTGACATTTAGGTTGTCCCTAGAGATGGTCGTTCATAAGCTTGGTCGTTTCTGATTTTCCACAATAATGGAAACTAAGGACGCCCATCTCAGAAACGACCAAATGCAAGCCCTTTGGTCTTGGGAGAAGCCAGCATTCATAGTGCACTGGTCCCCCTCGTATGCCAGGACACCAACTGGGCACTGCACTGCCCCCACTAAAACTGCTCCAGAGACCTGCATACTGCTGTCATGGAGCTGGGTATGATATTTGAGGCTGGCAAAAAATATTTTGAAAGGTATTTTTTGAGGGTGCGAGGGGGTTAGTGACCACTGGGGGAGTAAGGAGAGGTCATCCCCGGTTCCCTCCAGTGGTCATCTGGTCAGTTCAGGCACCTTTTTGTGCCTTGGTCGTAAGAAAAAAGGACCATGTAAAGTCGTCCAAGTGTTCATCAGGGGCACCCTTTTTTTTCCATGTGTTAGGCACGCCCAAGTCCTGCCTTTGGTATGCTTCCAACACGCCCCCATGAACTTTGGTTGTCCCTGTGACGGAAAGCAGTTGAGGACGCCCAAAATCGGCTTTCAATTATGCCGATTTGGGCGACCCTGGGAGAAGGACGCCCATCTCCTGATTTGTGTTGAAAGATGGGCACCTTCTCTTTCGAAAATAAGCCTGCAAGTATCTCAGGGCACTCCCTACTGTTGTATTACATCGTTTCAGTGTAGAAAGAGACAACAATTTGTTTTTGTGACTTGCTAAACATCAATGATGTTCTTTAAATTTATATTCAGATACTTAAAGCAATAAGAATAAAATGTTGAATTTACCATTAGTCATAAAGCTCTGTACCAGTTGCCTGTAAATTGTGATACTTTGACAGTGGGCTCAAGAGAAATGAGTTTAAGGTGGCAGAAAGAGTTCCATCAATCTATTTTATATATGGTGTATACTACATGTAATGCCATCTTTATGGACAATATCATTCCTATTGGCTAGATACCACCCCAGTTTGGAAGAACTGGATCAGCTGAGATAGCAGGATCTAGGTTCTAGTGGGCTGATGGACCCTGCAATCGTTTTTCTTCCAATCCGTGGCCTGCCCACTGGCTCAACTGGGAATATGTGATCCTGTCAGTGGGGGGCAGGGTCGTAGGGAAAAATAAAAGAGGAGCTAGAAAGTGCTCCAGCTTCTTACTCCTGTCACCCTCTCTCCCTTTACTGGATCATTGAAAAACTATGATTATGTCATGGTCTAAAGACTTAGTGTGTGTTGGGGAGGGGGGAGGGGTGTATATAATTCATATATTGATGAGAATATCAAACTATCACTTTTGTTAATTTATTAGTCAATATTCAGCTGTCAGCATCAGTAATTTTCAATGGACCCAGATATTCAGTGCTGGGCGATGTCTGGGCACCAACTTTAAATATCCAGGTATGACTGGACAAGTGCTGACTGCTAGCACTTATATAGGTTCCAGCTGATATTCAGTTGGGACCCACTTAAGACACTTATGTGTGTCCCAGCTGAATATTGGTCAGGACCTGTATAAGGGGATGTGTCCCCCTCCCAATGCCAGTTCCCCCCTCTAGGAGCATTGAGCTGTTCCTTACGCCTGCAGCAATATTGTACTCTACACCCAATCCCCCTAACAAGAGCCTGGCCCCCTCCCATGTACCCCTAAGAAATGCCTCCTCCTGGATCCCCATGCTCCTGCAGGCCCCATAGATTTACCTTAGCATTCCTGGTGGTCTGGGGAGATAGGCCAGACAGGAGCAAAATCAATCTATCCTGCCCATGCCAGCTCTGGGTGGGAATGTGGCATCTGACCTAGATTTGTATTCACAGCTTCAGCACTAATATTATTGTATAGTCCTAGATGTGAAATTACTCCAAACTATCCATTCTGCTGCCATGCAACCATAAACATCAAGGCACCCTGCAAACCCATCTATTGCAGACTACTTGTATGCTGAGGAAGTGAAAGACCCCTTCCTTCTCATGGTGGTTGTATGGCCACACACGTTCAATCTCTGACCCTAAGCACAGATAAGAAGTGGGCTATTTCATTAAATTGGGTTATAGTTTACTGTCTCAGCTGCACAATGTGTGGAAAGACTGTATAATCACAGGTGTGGGTAAAGAAGGGCCTCGGAAATTGGGTGATGCAGAGTGGAAGAGTAGCCTTATGGTAAGTGCAGTGGCCTCAGAACAAGGGGAGCCGCATTTGATTCCCACTCTAGCTGCTTATAACCCTCCATTGCCCTAGGTACAAAATAAGTATCTGTACATAATATGTAAAACACTTTCATTGTGGTTTACATATTATGTAAATAAAATCTCCCCCCTCCCACTTTCTTCACACTGGCTGAGGCACACTGAATGCTGCTGGTGTCAGGAAAGGCAAGGTCTAGTGTAACCTAGGGTTAAAGAAAGGAATTAAAAAAATACTTTCCTGGGCTCCGGGAGTTTTGGGGACGAGGCACTGCACTTTCCAGGGTCCGGGGATGGTTGGGAAGTCCCCGGGCTTGCAAAAGGGAATCGGAACGCTGGACAGGGCAGGAAGCGACGTTGCGTTTTTTTAACTCCCGGGGGCCGATGGCGCGCAACCCCGGGAGTGAAGATCTTTTTCGGGCCCGAAGAGGGAAACCGGAGGCCGGAGGAGCGCTGCAGGAGGCAGCGCTGAAGTTTGCCGGCTGAGGGAGGGCGCCGGGAATTGATTTTTTTTAAGAAACAAGATGGCCGGCGAGTGAAGAACGTCGGCGCGAGTGTGCATGAGGCGGCGCGCCTCATGCACGAATTGCGAACGCGCGTCTTCGCGGGTAGGCCGAAGCCGGGGCCTAAATTTTGGGCCGGCTTCGGTTCTTTTTTATTTTTGGATCCGTTTTCGCCCCAGGACGTCCGGGACCGGAACCGAGGGTAGGCATCGAGTGTGCTGAAAATCACGGACAAGGTAAGCGGTTTTTTAACCTAAAATTTCTATTTATTTATTTTTAAATTGTATAAGTTCGGTTTTTGATTTTTAAAAAATCAGGGGTTTAAGTTTTTTAAATTTGGATTTTAGATTCATGTTCAGGGGATTTTTCTTGATTTTTCTATCGGATTAGTTTTTTGAATTTAAATATTTTTAGGGGTTTTTTTTGGAGGGGTGCCAGTTTGAAGGGGTTAATAAAGGGTTAAATTCTTAAATTCGACAGGGTAGATTAAGGAAGGGGTATATTAATTTTTGAGATGGGTTTTACAAATTTGGGTAATTTTGGAGGGGTGTTAGAGGGGATATTGTGCGACAGATAGGAAAATTGGGGTATTTTTAAAATTTAAAAGTATGGTTAGATAGAGAATTCAGGGTTTTAGTGGCAGGGAAAATTTGGGGAAAATTGGAAGGAGTTATAATTTTATTTTATAATTTCCCATTAAACTCTATGGGAAATTATAAAATAAAATGGAGATTTTGCTGTGCTTCTCAAGATTCCGCTGGTCAGCTAGGGAGTTTAGAATGTTGGAAAAGGCTTGGGATTGGTCAGCACTGCTCGGAATCCCAAGCCAAAGCTTGGTCTCCTAGGAGATGAGGCTAACTGACAGTGGCAGTGAGAGGCTGGTGACTGAAGAGAGCAGAAGCGCAGCTCAGTGTGGGAGAGAAAGTGTGAGATTTTTGGGTGATTGGAAGTGAAAAAGTGATTTAGTGTGAGAGTAAAAAGTGTGAGAGTGATAGTGAATGTAAGGAAAAGCCAGAAAAGGGAGTTTATTTAATTTTTGATCAATTATCATAAACTTGGGGGGAGGATGGTATGAAGTGTGATTGATTTTGATAGTGAAGTATATGAATGATAGGGGAAAGTGTAGGAATACATGTGAGAATAAGAAAGTGATTAAGGAATGTTGGGATGCAAGGGACTGAAAGGGTTATCAGCCTCTTCAGGTTAGGGAAATAAGTGATTAGTATAGGCTTGAAGCAAAACAGGGATTTTTATGTAATTTTATTTCAATAGTTTAATTGGCCCTAAGTATTAATTAATAATTCACTAGAACTAAAAATATCAACAACGTGTGAGAATAGATAGGGTTTTTCTTCCTATTAAGTTTTTAAGAAATAGGTTTAGGGAGAAGACCTGGAGGAAGAAACTGGAAGTTGGAGAATCTACAAGGGCCCCTCCGCAAGACAGACTACACGTCCAGTGAAATGTTATCAGCTAAGTGACTATTGAGGAAAAAGAGAAAAAGATAGAAAAGAAAAGATAGAGAAAGACAAAGACAACACTAAATATACTTACCTTGATAGCTTCTCTAGAGTGAAGACAGGTACCTGTGAAAACAAAAACAAAGAACACACAAAGTATCAATTCTAGAAATCTACTGTATAGCTTATTTGTTATCTGGTTCAATTTAAAAGAAATTGAGAAATGTTTTTTTTAGATACTTATCTGAAAGTTCTTGGGTATAAACGTGATTCCTGTAAAGAAAAAGATCAGAGAAACAAGTTAATATATTAAACCTGATCTGAAAAATTCTTTAGCTAGTATAGTGATAAGAATAGAAAGAAAATTGATTAGAAATTAAAATGTTATTGTTCTTAGTCTTTATTATTAAAAGAATCGGTTAAATAAACTTGTTCTATTTATAGTAAACAGTATAGAGTTTTATTGACTCCTTCAAATAAGGGATAATCCTGAATTTAGTTTTTTTCCCCTCATGGTCCTAGGGATTATGAGGAGAGGTTAGTTTTTGTAGCTTACCCCTTCCATTCTGAGGTAGAGTTCCAAAGTCACGACTACTGCCATCTGAAAATTTGGAGCTCTATTTCTGATAACATCTTGTGCCAGAGCGAGAGGGGTACAGCCAACACTAGCTGCTGGTAGAGATAGTAGATAACAGCCTTATCAAAGTGGAACCTACTAAGACACTCCTCAACTGTGAGGTCCAGGAAATTGATCCTACAGTAGGTCTGTGTATCTTCTGATAAGCCTACCTCCTCCTGGCCCTTCTCTGAACCATGCCTGCTGCAATAGATGGGCTGTACAGGCCATGCTGAAGTACATTGTGTTGAATCTTCTGTCACACCACCAGCACCCTGTATGGTTGTCCACTAGCACTCAACTGTATTGAACAATGGCAGCTCACCTATATCGATACACACAGAGACACTTACTATGAAACAAACAGGCAGTAAAGGATACACACATACACATACAACGTTGTACAGCCACGTACCAGTGGTAGCCACAGACAAACTGACAGGTAGACCTGATGGCAAGGTGGCACACATAGTATTTGAAGAGAGACTGTTAGGGAAGTGGAAAGGGGGTATTTGAATGAGGAGGTTGCAATGGTAATGAAGAGGCCTAAAACAGAGCAGGGAAATATAAGGTAATTAAAGACACATCTATGAAGGCACAGATGATAATTAGATAATTAAAGAGCTTTCTGATCTTCTCCACCAACCACAAACATCAGGTCCAAAAAAACAAGCAATGCCAGTATTTGTGCATGATTTATTGCAGATACATATGCCAATGTTTAGATTTTCCACCCTCAATATCTACAGTCTACGAAATATGTCATAAATGAGTGGTTCCCAATCCTGAACCTGGAGGCACCCAGCCTGTCAGGTTTTCAGGATATCTACAATGAATATTCATGAGATAGAGTTCCAAGCAATAGTACATGTAGATCTCTGTCATGAATATTCATTGTGGATATCCTCAAAACCTGACTGGCTGGGGTGCCTCCAGAATCAGGATTGGGAACCACTGTCATAGATGTTTGTACCTCAGCAATACCAATGCCACACTCCCAACACTTATTTTCTATGAGTGGATATCTCAACATCACCAGTGCCTCCATGTGTAGATCATGGTCATTCCAAAATCACTATTTCCATGTGGATATTTCTTACACATATAATTGTCAACCTTTACGCATGGAAATCATGTATGGGGCTTCTAAAACAATGGCCATAGTATTACCTGTTAAGGCTTGGATATGTAGGTCATTAATAAAGGTATTAATAAAAGGTCGTGACCTCAATTTACTGAAGGTAAAAAACCCCGCAGATCAACCTCACTGTACCACAATACTGATCAATGTCAAAAAACGCCCACTACAGTGGAAAGTGGCTTTGTCAAAAAATGGGGAAAAAATGTCTCATCAATCTGAGGCAAATAAATAAAAAATTATTTCTGCATACAGTATAACAAGTAATCATCGACAAAAAAAACCCCAGTTTTTTAAATATTTTTTATAACTTCATTTTATATGCATTTAACACACCAACTCGAGTGAGAATTCTGAAAAACAACAATTTCTCCGTTTTCAATCTAGAATATCAAAAAAAGGAAGAAATACAACTTATCTCAGACTCTTCAGTTCTGTTGTGTGCGAAGTGGCCTGAAGAAACAAAGTGAAACAGGACCGTTGGGACCGCACGCTCATTCATCGCACACAACAGAACTGAAGAGTCTGAGATAAGTTGTATTTCTTCCTTTTTTTGATATTCTAGATTGAAAATGGAGAAATTGTTGTTTTTCAAAATTCTCCCTTGAGTTGGCGTATTAAATGCATATAAATGAAGTTATAAAAAATATTTTAAAAAATTGGGGGGGGGGGGGGTTGTCGATTATTACTTGTTATACTGTGTGCAGAAATAATTTTTTATTTATTTGCCACAGATTGATGAGACATTTTCCCCCATTATTTGACATTTTTCCCCAATTTTTGACAAAGTCACTTTCCACTGTAGTGGGTGTTTTTTGACCTTAATTTACTGCACATTAAAATGGTGCCTTGTGATTTTTGGATAATTTGAATAGGGGTGAGGGCTGTGGTCATGTATTGTGTGATAAAGCAAACAATCACGGAGAATACGAATATATACATTTAGCATAACCTAATCTAGAACGAATAAGAAAAGGACTAATATAATATTGTAAATGAGGTGCATAAAGTTTAAGTGAAAGATAAAGCTAATGGATGAAGGTGACCAGATCAGTAACAGAACTGCTGCATGCTCCATAGCTGGAAATGCAAACTTAACAGTGAATTGCATGGCCCTTTCATGTATATCAAACATTTGTTTCAATTTAATGGAGGTTTCTCTTCCTTTTTTGGGGGGGGAGGGGGGATTTCAAAATGTAGATATTTTAATAACACATTGTACATTGTTGATATATATGTTAACACAATTATTTTAATTTAATACAATTAAAAAGATTACCTTAACAAGTATATAAAAGTATGGATGATTGAACCAAATTTTATTTTAGTTTTATTTTCTGTTTTTTGGTAAACACTGAATGCTCTTGAATCCATGTCTTTGGATTACAATCCACCTCACCTGAGCCCGGTAATAAAAGCAGTACATGAATGGCTTTTCTGGAGGAAATGGAGACAGTACTTACAATTACTATGTGTGTCTTCATCCTATATAATAACTGTTTCTATCTGCCACAAAGAGTTCCTTGGAGGATGAACAGACTTTCATGAAATAGTACCAAATGAAAACTCAGGAGCCATAGATATTACTAAATAGGTCAAAGATTGAAAAATTGCTGCATTTTTCTTATTTGAGGATTTAGTTTCAGTAGCAGAGAGTATCCAGTGAATCTGAAATCAAACCTCCTTGGTGAAGAAAGTTTAACTGCATTTTCAGAGGGATACATAGAAATGATTTATCATGACCTTGCTTCCAAATATTTGAGATCAATAACACTAACTAAATTTGTTTTCATTAGAGTAGCTTGGACCCTGATATGCATAGGGTTTGAGTAGCACTGAAACAGGCGTTGTTGATGGGGACCAATGTTTCCTCAAAGGAGTGGCCTGGTGTGTGCAAAAGTTTTTATGTGAGCAACAAGTTTTAAAAACCAACACTTTTTGAGTGCCAGTATTAGCAATGCATTTCTGTATATACACAAAAAACATTTTTGTGAGGAACCATGTAAAATCTGTGAGCGACATGCACTCTGCTTACATGGAACTTCGATGGGAACCCCTTTTCTTTCTAGAACTTTAATCTCTTGTATTGATGATATCCTCGTTACACCTAGAAACATAGAAAAATGTAGACAGATAAAGACCATATGGCCTATTCAGTCTGCCTATCCATGCTGTCTATGCTCCCTATCTCTCCCATAGAGATTCTATGTACTTGTCCTAAACTCTCTTGTTTTAATCTCCACCACTTCCGCTGGGAGGCCATTCCACTAATTCACTGCCCTTTCCATGAAGAAGTTTTGTGAGACCCAGCACCCTCTCCAGCACATAGTCATGAGATACAGACCACCTGCCCAAAACACTCAATTTCCCACCACCAACAAACAATCCAGACACACACTGCTGCAGCACTAAGCACTCATCAGAAAGTGCTTGCAGTGGAAACAACGCCAAGGGAAGGGAGTCAAGCCCTTCAACCTCCTGGAGGATTGGTAGAGGGTGCGATTGGAGATGGGACTATTCCCACTGTCCCTTCCCTGGTGAGACCCTCTGAGGTGACCTTCGACACTATCCGGATAACCCTGGATTCCATCTACACAACGTGTGCAGGAATTTCACCTCAAGTTCATCAGCAGGCACAAAGGATTGCCAAGTGTGAAACACTACTGAAGAACCAGACAGATAAGCTGAATTTATTAGATTCTTCTATTCATAAGTTGCAGAGTGTTCAGACAACTTTGATTCAAGATTAATTAACTTTGCAGTGAAAAATTGAAATAATTTTACTAATCATTTGAATTTAAGTCTTTTGTTTCCTAAAATATTGAGTGCTACACCTAAACATCTATTTTATATGTTTTTGAAAGAAAAATTTAAATATTCTGATACTGGACTTCCACCATTACATAAAATATATTATTTGCCAGTTCCTAGATGTACTAGCTCTCTCGCTGGCAATTCCTTGGTAGAAGTGTCTTCTGATAGCTTAATATAAGTAACGTCTTGGAAATTTGCTTGTAACTTTTGTATTTCAGCAGGGAAAGGATGTGCTTTTCTGCCTCTTTTTTAGGTACCCTGAAGTTTTGTTTTGTTTTTTGAAGGGAAAATCTCTATCTTTCTGGACATTTCCAAGTGGAGTCAAAATAGGAGGAAGAAAGTTTTCTCTTTTAAACAGCATATTATTGCTTTGGGAGCAAAATTTCATTAAAGTGTCCAAGTAAGGAGCCTTTTTACAAAGAATACCTAGGCGCCTACGTGTGTCCAATGTATGTCAAATTGGCACTACCTCCAGGCTACCACGTGCCCCGGGTAGTAAATCTATGCATTTTTGATGCACACCCAAAACACACGGTAGAAAATATTTTCTATTTTCTACCGCACGGTGCTTACCTGTTGGTAATCGGCAGTTTATGCGCGTTGGCCACTTACCGCCCAGTTAGCGCTAAGTCAATGGGTGATGGTAAGGTCTCAGCCCGAAAATGGACACATGCTGGTTTTAATTTTGCCGCCCGTCCATTTTCCGGTGCAAACAAATGCCTTTTTTCTAGACGAGCTGAGAAAATGGACCTGCGTGCATCCAAGACATGCGCCTACACCAACGAAGGCCACTTTTAGGCGTGCCTTAGTAAAAGGACCCCTAAATGTTTGGTCTATTTGGATCAACATTCTTATGTTTTCTATGACCCCATACAGCTTCAGTTTTTCTCTTGAAGGTAGAGGAGTAACAGGGCTGTGGGTAGATATAAATGGGTTTCTTTCTTTGAACTTCGGTCATATATGTTATAGAGGGGTGTCCACTGTGCATCTCATTTAGTTATTTTCTAAATGTAATATTCCTTCTAATATGTGAATAGTGATTTATTTTCCTTATGTGGTCTAACAGGTTGTTTTCAGGTTTCTTTTATTACCTATAGATTGAGATTATATTGTAGTACGTACTGAATGTCTGTTTCTTTATTCAAATTTCATTGAAGTTTATTGAAATTGATAGTCCAATAGCAAATTGTCTTAGTTTTCATTAAATTGTCTTAGTTTTCTTTAATGATTCAATGCATAGTTTCTGATTAAACAATTAGGGCCCTGTTTACTAAGCCATGCAACAGGAATGCTATCGTTTGTAGCGTAGGTAGATATAAATGCATGAGCTAAAAACACTAGTGCACATTAGTAAACAGGGCCCTTAGAGACCTACATATACAAAATAGGAGAAAACCTTTTTCATAAATAGCATTTTTCATGAAATAAATATTTAGGGGCCCTTTTACTAAAGCTTAGTCTATGCTAACAGTCATTAGCGTGCATTAAGGGGGATTCTCTATATATGGTGCCTAAAAACTCCATGTGGAAAACATTTCCATGTAAGCGTATTCTATAAGCAGCACTTAGATTTAGGAATGGTATATAGCTCTGTCAAAACTTCACTCCTGTGAATGCCCACTGGCAAAGTACAGGCCATTATGTCATGGCGCATATTTTTCAAAAAGTCGGTATCCTGTAAGGGGTCATTTATAGGTTTATTGCCACATCCACACGTAAATGATTTTTAAAAACTCTACAACTGGTGTATAATATAGAATTAAACCCTAATTGCATTGCACATAACAAAATTCAGGGACCCCTTTACTAAGCTGTGGTAAAAAGTGGCCTATAGTAGTTTGGATGCGTGAAATTGGCACACACTGGGCCATTTTTTTATCGTGGCTTGGGAGAAAAAAAGGCTTTTTTTATTGGGGCAGTAAATGGCCATGTGCTAAAATGAAAAGTAGCGTGCGGCTATTTACTGCCTGAGCCCTTAACACCACCCATTGACCTAGCGGTAAGGGCTCACTTGCTACTCACGTGGTAATCATGCAGTGCATGCAAATGTGGCTGCATGCCAATTACCACCAGGAATGCCCCCCATGGTAGAAATTAGAAAAATATTTTCTACCACAGGAAACGATGCACACCAATGCTACCCATGCGGTAGTGTCGATTTGGCATTCTACCCATGCGTTAGCCCTACCACAGCTTAGTAAAAGGGCTCCATAGTTATCTGGGTTATCTGCTGTATTAACAGACAATAGGCAATAAATTGCCATGCATTATCTCTTAGGTACAATCCCTGCCCCTTCACTCTTCAATTTTTTGCCTCTGCACAGAAATGACTATGCATTAGCTGCTAAGGCATCTCTTTATTATCATTCATTTACTGCCAAGGTAACTGCTAATCCAGTTTAGTTACTAGGGGCCCTGTTTACTAAGCCACCCTGTAAGTGCATTAGCATTTCTAGCATGTGCTAATGCTAGAGATACCCATAGGAATATATGGGTGTCTAGTGTTAGCATGTGCCTTAGTAAATAGGACCCTCGGCCCCTAAATTAAAATAAGAGTTTTAGTTTTACTTTATATTTAAATATGCTGAGGAGTTTGAGAAAATGAGCTTTCACATAATTATTTGCTGTATTTCCCCCTCCGATTGTATCTCAGAATTCTCATAATATATTTGAGATCATAACAGTTAATTGAACAAAATTCTCCAAAGGATGTTTTCCAGCTTTCAAAATTCAAATAATTGAATCTGACCTTACAAAATACATAGCAAGCTTTTAACTGAGCATTTCATCAAGGGCATAAAATAAATCATTTTGTGTTTGTCTTCACATTTATTTTAAAAGACATGCTTTCTAATTGGATCTTCCATGGTTTGAAAGCATCAGGAAAAATTCAGATTTAGTAGTCACATGTTTCAGTGGTTTCCCATCTAACTTCCTTCTGGGATAACTTCAAAACTCAATCAGTCATTCTCCAAAAAGAAAGACTGAGGCAATCCCCAAATCCACTTTAGAAGAAAGATATATTTCAATTCCTGGGAAATTATCAGGCTTATTTTCGAAAGAGAAGGGTGCCCATTTTTCAACACAAATCGGAAGATGGGCGTCCTTCTCCCAGGGTCGCCCAAATTGGCATAATTGAAACCTGATTTTGGGCGTCCTCAACTGCTTTCTGCCACGGGGACGACCAAAGTTCATGGGGGTGTGTCAGAAGCGTAATGAAGGCGGGACTGGGGCGTGCCTAACACATGGGCGTCCTCGACTGATAATGGGAAAAAGAAGGGCGTCCCTGATGAGCACTGGGGTGACTTTACTTGGTCCATTTTTTTTTATGACCAAGCCAAAAAAAGGTTCCCGAACTGACCAGATGACCACCGGAGGGAATCGGGGACAACCTCTCCTTATTCCCCCAGTGGTCACCAACCCTCTCCCAGCCTCTATACCAGCCTCAAATGTCATACCCAGCTCCATCACAGCAGTATGCAGGTCCCTGGAGCAGTTTTAGTGGGTGCAGTGCACTTCAGGCAGGCGGACCCAGGCCCACCCCCCCTACCTGTTACACTTGTGGTGGTAAATGTGAGCTGTTCAAAACCCACCAGAAACCCACTGTACCCACGTGTAGGTTCCCCCTTCACCCCTTGGTGCTATGGTAGTGGTGTACAGTTGTGGGGAGTTGGTTTTGGGGGGCTCAGCACACAAGGTAAGGGAGCTATGCACCTGGGAGCAATTTATGAAGTCCACTGCAGTGCCTGGTTGGTGTCCTGGCATGTCAGGGGGACCAGTGCACTATGAATGCTGGCTCCTCACATGACCAAATGGCTTGGATTTGGTCGTTTCTGAGATGGGTGTCCTCGGTTTCCATTATCACCAAAAATCGGGGACGACCATCTCGAAGGTCGACCTAAATTTTGCTATTTGGGCGTCCCGATTGTATTATCAAAATGAAAGATGGACACCCATCTTGTTTTGATAATGCGGGTTTCCACACCACTTCATTGGGATGTCCTGTGAGGACGTCCTCAGGAAAACTTGGGTGCCCCTTTCGATTATGCCCCTCCACGTCTGTATCTGCTATGGATTTTGATTTCCTCAGTAGTAAAAGTAAATACTCTAGTAGAAATGCCTTCTCAAGGAAATGTTGTCATAAAGATGTTAATACAAACAATCTCTTTCATTTCAAGAGATCCAACAATCAAAGGCTATCTCTACTTTTATAAATTCTTAATATTTTCTTGCCTTCTGTGAACGACATTGTCATATATCAGTACAGCAATTAAACATGATGCATATCCATTGAGTCCTAGTTATGAAAACTCAATCACTTCCTCATTGATTTTACTGAAACCTAAATTTATCTAATTTCTTATTAATTCTATGATCCATTTTCTGAATAGTAGTCATCAATAGTTCCATGATTGTGTCCATAAATCCAGAACAAACAATAACTGATTCTCAGCTTTTAATGTGAAGAGACCTTCCATCTTCAGTGTCCGTTTCAAGTTTCTTTCAGTTCCTTGCCTTGACTCTTCACCATCAGTGGTAGCGCTGATGTGGCATGGTGTGGATGTGCATTGGTCCTGTACTAGAGGCATTTTTAGAGGTGTTGTTTCCTCTCTGGCATTAAAACAAGCAATTACTTTGGTTTCAAGATATGGAAAAGTTGAACCATTTTTATCCGTCCAGTCTGAAATTCTTTGAACTTGCACACTGTTCTAGAATATTAAGCAAATATCAATAGTCTCAACCACTGTCTAGACTCTATCAACCAAAGTCTGTGAAACAACCAAATACAATAAAATAAATAAATACAAAGATAAAAGGTGCAGCAGATCTCCAGACAGCCACAAAAATCTGATATACGGTAGAGATACCCACTGGACAACCATCAACCAGTGAACATCATCCATAAAGCCAGGATTTTGACCTCCATTTCTAAAGAAGGAAATCTGGTTTATAAAAACGTTGCTGAGTCAGGTGCCTCTGTTGACGATTTTGAACAACTCATAATACAAAACTGTGTATTTTATTCACCGCAAAAGCAAATCCAACTATTTACACGTTTTTCTACAATTCACTGGCAAAATCGTAAGCAGTCCGAGGCACAAACTAAATTAGAGCTGATCCTCAGTAGGCTTTTCAGGAATATGTTTGCGAAGCCATTGATTTTGGCAAATGCGTTTGCATTTTGCCCATCCTTTTCACTCAGATTCTGAAAACAGAAACAAGATAAGAAACACCCAATAAGAATATACACAGCTTGCAGAGAAATCTCTTGCACACATCTTGAAGAATTTGTTTCAAAATAGTATAAATTATCAGACATAACAAAGAGAAACAAATAAATGCACTAGCTTCTCATGTAGTGTTAGTATACAGATTTAACAAATGGGTGGCTAAACGTCCAGTGCAGACAAAATATGACACTGTTCTCCAAGTAGCAAAAGAGAGGGTCTAAAAGTACACAAACAACAACAGCAACAAGAAAAGGAAGCACACAGGGGCCTTCAAGCTTGAACAATGAAGAGCACTTTAATTCAAAAGACTCGACCCAGGCTGTGTTTCGGCTCAAACTGCGCCTGCCTCAGGAGTCAAATAAAAACTTGTACTTAGTACTTTCTTCAAAGGTTACCAAAATTCCAAAAGGTCCTTGAAAACAGCACTGCATAAAAGTTGGCAACCAAACAAAACAAGTGTGTCTATATACAATGATGGCTTCCAACAAACTCTTCATTGTTCCAACTTGAAGGCCCATTTATGTTTTTTTTTTGTTGTCACTATTTTCCAAAGCAGAGGTATCACCGCATGCTATAATTGTGGTGGTATACCAGCAAAAAAGATTAACTGTATGCTTTTATCTGGAAGGTAACATGATATATCTCTACAACTTTCACAGAAACTCATGCCTAACAAACAATTAAAATACTGTACAAGTCAACAAAAAACAAATTACCAAATGTTGCAATATGCTCCCATTAAAATCTTGGGGCGGCCTGGTAGGCAGTTCTTACTGGCAACTACTTTACTGAAGGCCTGGGTTTAATTTCTGGTCTAGGAGTTTCCTCAGGTCAGTAATGTCAGAGGAACCACAAGGATTTCATACAAGCCTCTGGGGAAGAAGAAATTGCAGCCATTGCTAGTAATACATACTGAGGGAAAGAGAATTATGCCAGGTCTCCAAGGGAGCTGCAATCTATGGCTGTCTTGCAATGGCTGGGATTTAGAGCAGAGTTTCCCAAACCTCTTCTGTGGACCTGACAGCCAGATGGGTTTGCAGGATGTTCACAATGAGTCCGTTTAACATAACTTTGCACTCCCTGGAATTTTTGTTTATTGATTATGTTTTATTGTTACCTGATTTGGGTTATCGTGGGATACAAATGTAAAAATAAATACACAGTCATCTCATGCATATTCAGGTCAAGTTTGAGAAACCCTGACATAGAGGAAGGAGGTTGGGGCTCAACTGAAGATCAAAATGAAAATAGCTTGTTTTGATTCTTGGTTTCTCACTCTCACACATACACAAACACACATACACATATGGAATCACACCACTATTTTCTCACACATAAGTAAAAAACAAACAACAACAACAACACACAGGAAATGTGTGTATCTTCCCCAGCTCTACCACCACCACACACAAAACTCCCCATCTTGAAACAGAGTGTGTTTTACAAAAACACTTACCTGATTCATTGTACCAAGTGAAAAGACAGGAAACTTCTATTTAGGAGATGATCTACAGAAAGATAATTTTGTAGTTTAGGAAGAAAAAAAAAGATACATTTATCTAGACAATGGTTAACACCAGTTGAATGTGTTACACGCTTAAAGTTATTTTTTTTTTTTTTTTGCAGAAACTCCTTAAAAGCCTCTTCCAAACATGATATGGCTATTGTCTTACACTGCAACATTCGTTTTAGAGTTTCAATGTGTTGGTTAATATGTTTGCCTTTGACAACAACAAAAAAAAAGGGAGAAAAATTAACAGGTGATAATGAATTCAGCAGTGTTGATCTTTAACATCCATAGCACATATTTACCTCACTTTAAAAATCAATCTATGGGAGTGTTCAATTTATGTTGCATTTAGTTTTCAAGCTGTATTCTATCAGAAAAGATAGATGATAAAATTATCATCCTTTTACTCTCTAGAATACGTATCTTGCCATATATATATGTATACTATATGTAATGCACCCACCTGCTCAACCAGAGAAGCACACTTGATGAGTCTGTTACAGCTGGCTGCTGGCTTGCACTCGGATTAGCTGCTCTTTGCATGAGCTTGTAGATGTAGATATGGTTTCTGTAGTGATGAGGGAGACTGCACAGATCTATTGGCTGCTAGCTTTGTAAATTTCATTCAGTTTGGTCCAATAGCAGAAGGAGAGAGACTGGTAGAGCCTGGACCTCTCTCCCACCTCAATCTCTCTTTTTTGCTGCAGATTCATCTCCCCTCTCCATCTCTCCGCATAGGCAATCTGAGCCGTGTACTCGCAGACCCCACTTTCTCCTTTGTGCACTGTGTGTAACGAATTTTTGTCTCTGAATGAATGTTCTATAGTGTGTGTGCATGTGGATTTTTTTTTGCAAGAGAGAAAGCACAGTGCTTTGTGGTCACTGCATTCCTTTGGATGAGAAAATCGCGTTGGATTTAAAAAGAAAAAAAAATTAAGGAGGAAAGGAGCCTTGTTTGAATAAATACTATGTCTGATAGCTTCTGTTAGAAATCCCCGGCAGAAAACTGGCAGTTTAAAAAGGACACTTTTCCGGAGCTACATTATTCCATTTTGAAGGTAGGTGCAGATTTTAAGAGCTGGCTTTTCTGCTTTTTTAACATTTTGGCTGGCTGTTAGTGATCAAGCAGAGGGAGTCCAGTTTTTGCTGCAGTGGTTTGTCCAGACGATTTTATTTTGATGGTAACACTTCTTTTTCCTCCCGTGATTTGTACTAACTTGATCATGGTATATATATTTATATTGTTTTGGACAATCCTTTGTTTCGATAAGCAATTGGCAATGTGAAAGGGTCTGAGGTTCTGTGTGAGATGTTTACAAAGTAGCCGCTTTGCCTTTCAGACAAATAAGCAGAGGAGTGAAGCAAAAGACCAAATATATGTAGCTGCAGTACAGAGGGGAAAGGGATAAAGAGGCAGGGATTTTTCTCACCCCCCCTTTTTTTTTTTCAAATTTAATCCCCAAGCAGGAGATTAAAAAAAAAAAAATAGTACTTCAGCAATTGTGGTATCTTTTTAAGGACATTGCAAACACCACCCGTATTGTAATTTTGCTTAACCAAACCTTTCACGCAGCAATCGTGTCTCCTCCTGCGTTAAATGTTGCAATCTCTCATTTCTTGGGTTGTTTCACTTTGCTAAAAGGACTGCGTTAGAGGGATATGTAAAATGTGCGTATTTTGACTGTCAGTTTTAATGGGGGGGGGGGGGGTGAGAGAATGGGGGGTGCAGAAGATTACAATAGATATTAACCTTGGTTAGGAACAAAAGGTAAAATCTGAACTAAACTGCTTAATTCCTGAAAATAAATAAATAAATAAATTAAATAAATAAATAAGAAAGATCTGCTAGTATGTCTCCATGAACTGAAAACCCTGTTTGTGTGTTTCCTCCTTCCCTCCCCCCACCCTCATATACAATGAAACCCCCCACTTCTAGCACACACACACACTCAAAGTTTGAAAACGCAGGGTGATGTGTGGGCTTCCCCTCTGCAAAATCTGGAATCCTTAACCTCTCGGAGTAGGGAATGCCGCACTCTTTCTCAATCCAAGCTGATGGCTGCGTTCTTGCTATCAGCTCCTTCAAAATATTCCATCCCTAACCCCCCCCCCCCCCTCCCCATTTTCTTTTAACCATACTGTGGATCAGCTCTCTTTAAGGTTTCTTTCCTAGTTCTCTAACTGTAGTGGATAGGTTACCAAGGGAAGACCCATGTTATCTGCATTTAGTATTGTCTTTGAGATGACTTCCCGGGGGGGGGGGGGGGGGGGGGGGCTGAGTGTAAGTGATTTGCTTTTGCATATATTTGTTTTGAATTATACAAATCCTAAAAGAATCATTGCTAAATGGCCATATTTGATTTAATATGCAACAATGCTTGTTCATTTTAAATATGCATTTAAAACCGAGCTTCAGCATGTAAAGATAGATAGATAGATAGATAGATAGATAGATAGATAGATAGATAGATAGATAGATAGATAGATAGATTCTGCAGCTTTGATGTAGGTTTTCTCTCCAATCAGATTATTCTGATATTGTATTGTCGGTGTTGAGGGGCAGGTCTGGCTCATGTTTGCTATCTTTGAGGAAGGTATCCTAACTGGAAGTAACTTGGTATTGATCTGACAGCCTGCTGCTACACTGTAGTCTCATGAGTCTCTCTGGGTTCTTAGCTGCCCTTGGAAGGGAGAGGCTATGGGTAACAGAGGACAAAAAGAACAGCAATAGTTTTCAACAGGTCCTCTCCTAGCATGCACACCAGCCTGGGAGAAATCCTTACTGAAGGAACAAGGAGCAGATGGGAAAATTAGATGTATCCTTGCCTGTTGCAGGACAAGGACTGCTCTCCTTCTTCTCTCTGCTGTCCTCAATTTCCACCCTCTGGGTCAGCATGGCCATACTGTTTGACTATCTTGCATCATTGTCCTCCTTCTGCATTTTTACCCCTCATCCTCTTAGTCTCCCCCATCACTTTCCCCTTTGGCAATCCAGCCCTGGTGTGCAGATTAAATACAAATGATACAGTTATTGCCCAAATGAAAGACACGTCAGCCCAGATCTTCATATCTATTCCTGGAAGGACTGGACACTGGAATTGCTGCTTGCACTATTTGGATCGTTTTAATTAGGGCATGTACATCCTGCTACAATGACATAACATTTAATGTACTACATGCATTACCATTAGAACCCACTGTTTGATCTGTGCTTCATTTATCAGATACAGTATGTAGGCAGGTGACCTACCTGTAGATGTGTATATACAAAAATGAAGTAAGTGAAGCTATTTTGCTAGCTATTTTGCTAGCTCCAGCATTTACTGTGGCAATCCCTCTGCATATGAAACCCCTTTCATAACACAATGACTACAATTTTGTTTTTCCTAAATTAATTGAGCAGTATTTGGAAAGCAGCAGATCAGCTTTCCTACAGCAAATCATTAAAAAGGTATTTTCTTAACTCCATTTGTTTTAAATGGGGTGTATTATAGGATCATTCACATCATCAATAGGCATTAACCCCAAAATAGCATAATTTTAAATGAAAACACAATTTCAAAAAATGTTTTATGCAGCATATATACATCTATGAAAAAATGTTTTTGCAATAGGGAACCACAAGGTGGGAGTATGAGCTCTTTCTTCCTACAGATCTTTTCACTTTTATTCATTTTGTAAAAGATTTAGCTTAATCTACAGTATACATGTTAAAGTATTTTCTATCATAAGCATCTTTTAAATTGAGAAAATGCAGCACATTCTTTACAAAAAAAAAATGGGCAATGGAGAAACCTTCTGTTTACATGATTTAGAAAGTTATTCCTTTAAAACAAAAGTTTGAATATTATATTTTGCTTCTTCTTAAAATCAGATCTGAATATGTGTCGTAAAGAAGATCAGTGCCACAAAATAAATGAAAACAACACTCTGCAAATGTGCTAGACTGATTTATTTGTGGGATCTGCTTACAGAGGCACAGGGGAAATTAATGATGAATGTTTTTTATCACATTCTTTTTTTTTTTTCAAGCAGAGACACAGACATTCATGTGTATACAAATATAAGTGAAATCAAAGCTGTTCAGTGCATGATCAACTGAAACATTTCTTGGAATCTGCTTGTCATCTTATTCTCTGACACTGTGGTATAATGAAGTCAAACAGAAAGGAGGAGGCACAGCTGCAACATTATTGGCAGTTATTCCCAGTGCAAATCACAAGGATATTCCATTTGTGCTAAAGTTCAGGACATCAATCATATGTGAATTGCAAATGTAAAATTAGCTGTGCATGGAGAAACCAACACAGTCTATTTAATGCCTGCATAAAATGCAGCTCTGTTGGTTGTAATGAAGGTCTCATTTGCTGTAGGATTACTAGTTCCACCAACATCTTCTCATGAGAAAGCAAGAGGTAGGATGTGGATTATAATAGATAGTAGCTGGCTCGTTTAATTTATGGGAAGCATATATGTGCATCTCTGGAATGCTGATTTTTTTTTTTTTTAGTTTACCTCATTCAGTTCAGATTTCTTACATTGATCTCACAATTCCCCTCCCCCACTACTACCTCCCCACCCCCACACACATATGTTTTTTCCAGCTTCCTCATTTCTAATCCTGCATTGAAAGATCAAGTAGGCAGCATCAGTGGGCTTTTCCAGTAAATAGTTATTGCTAAAATAAGAACGGGTCGGTAAACATTGCAGCAGTTCTCTGAGTTTGAGGCAAAGCTGGATTGGAACTCAGGAAATATGTTGAGGCCTGATCATTAAGGCACAACTCAGTGGTTGTGCATGCTTAAGCAACAAGCTGCTTCTTGTTCAAACTTTTGTTGCTTGTAGTGGTTTTGTGGTTAAACATAAGGTGAATGGACTCTAATTTAAGAGAACTAATTGGAGTAGCTGTGAATTACAGCAGAGGGAATTATGCAGCAGCAAGGTGAAAAAAAAAAGCAGTTGAATGCAGTCCCAGAATGCAATGCCAAGTTAATTTGTGTTGTTTTGAGGGGGAGGGGAGATAGAAGTATTGCACTGCTAGTCAGAGACAGCACCTTTCTAGATTAGAGAGTTTACAGAGCTCTGTCAGTGTTCAATGGGAATCTGGGAATTTGTCCACTTTACATTAAGAATGTAAAAAAAAAATGTTTAATTTTGGTCCACTGAATCATAGATCAAACAACTACCATTGTGCTCTTCATTACAGATACAAATGGAATAATTTCTGCAGGAAAAACTGGACATAGCAAAAATGAACAGTTTTGTAGTTTTGAGATGTAGATTGATGTGGAAAGAACAGGATAAATGCAAGAAACAAACCTGAAAATAACTAGTTTCACTGGTTTCAAAAATAAAAACCATGTTTTTAAAAACTCTCTATAATGTATATATAGTGGAAAGAATTGCAGAAGAATCTTTTTTTTCAATTTTTTTCACAAAGTTGGAAAAAGTGAGTTTTTATGTTACTTTAGCTGTACATTTTTATACACATCTTTGCTTTTTAGAGTTTAGCCAGTGTGAGAGCAGGACTTATATGTTTAAAGAACGCATATATAAACATAATTTTAATGATACTGATACTTTACTAGTTTAAATATTCCAAACCCTGTGCACTGTGCAGATAGAAATAAAATCTGCATGGAGCAGAATCTTACTTTACAGGTGCAATCTCAGTTTTAAAAGAGACACTGTATCAGAAGAAGTTGAACTTGTTGAAAATCTAGAAAAAGAGGTTGTTTTTCCTTTTCACCACATACACTTTCAACAGATATGGAGATTTGACAATAGTGAAATTTGTGGTATAGAGAGGTAGTTCATTTGCTGTCATAATGCAATCATAAAATGGCACTGAAAACCAAAGAAGGAGATCAATGGGGCAAATCTAGAGAAAGAGAAAGGAAAATGGCCCAAGAGAGAGAGAGTCATGAGGCACGCTGATTGACAATGGGATAGTGGTAGAAAAGTCCAATGAAAGAGGTAAGAAGAAAACCAAGACAAAACATAGGCCTAAAATTCATGTCAGTACAGAGTATCAAGAAAAAGTTGGTGAACTACAGTGCTGAATGTAGTGGATAGTCAAGGAGGATGAGGATTTTATATATTAAAAAAAAAAAAACCTTTAACCTTAGCCATGAACAGGTTGTTGCAGACTTGGCATGATTGTTTCTGTGGAAAGTAGATGGTAAAAGCCAAATTAACATCAAAGCAGTGTGGCTTGACGTGGAAGAAAGTTAACAGCAGATGTGACCATTAATGTTCTAGTAGTTAGATGACTAAAGAGATGGATGATGGTTTCCAGGGTAGGTAGAATCCAATCAGGGCTTTTTGAGAAGAATGACCAGAGAATTTTTAAGATAGAACAATTACAGTGGAAAGGGTTATTATGATGGAGAGTATGACTGCAGGGGACAATAAAGCTGAGTTGCTGGAAGAAAATAGTGTCAGAGGAATATGTGCTTATTTAGAGGAGGAATGGAGATTTCAAAAACAATAAAGAAGAAGAAGAGAGGATGGAAGGGGCCAAAGAGAGTAATGACGTGGGAGAGGTGGTAGTTCCCTGAAGGAAATCCAAAGAATAATCTTGTGGTTTTGTCATGGAAGCAGTTAGCCATACACTAGAGGCAGAGTGATAGGATGAGAGATGAAGACAGTTTGAGGAAGGAAGTGAGCATGACAAGAAAAAACTTTGAGGGTTGGAGGCAAGATAGATCATTAGGTGGACATAGTACTCTTGTTTGATGAGTAAGGTGGCAGTAAGGTGGCAGATTGGATGGATGAGAGTATGAATTTAAACTGTATGAAGTCAGCATGGTGAGATTTCAGCCGTAGACATTCTACGGAGCAAATACAGAAATGTAGGAACCAAGTCCTGCGGATAAGTCTAGGCTGGGATTTAGTGAACTTTAAGAGAGGAGATTCTTCCTATAATAACATATTTCATTGAAACTTGAATAAAGTAGTGTAAAGAATGTTGTTATAAGAAGACACTGTTTCATTAATAGACTTTGATAACATAGCAAGTGAGAGACTACATGAGATGAGTCAAAAGACAATAGCCTGAAGAGACTTGAAATTATTGTGGTGCATATGGAAAGTTTGGGATGGGTATGGAAGGTGACACCCCACCCCCCTCTAAAAGTTTTGGGTGCTAATGTTGAAATGGTTCTCCTCTCCCCATTTACAGTTTGATTTCCTTACCCCTGGCCTCTTTCCCAAACATAAGTAGGGAAAGCAATAGTGGTGACTGATCAAGAGAGGTAGTTAAGTGTGAAAGTTGTCATATAATGGTCAGAGAGAGGACGGACTTAGGTGGAGAAGCCTGGGAGACAGCAGATGGAAGAAAGGAATAAGTCAAGTTACAAGTCACGCAGGTGAGTAGGGATAGAAAGCAGAACTAGATTCCAAATGAGGATAAAACAAGAAGCTGGGATGCATAAGCAGAATGTACATGTCATAGACATAGTTCATTGGCTTTATTTAGAAGGGGGGGGGGGGGTGGAGGTAGGGAGTTCAGATTAGTAGTGGTAGTGAGGGGGTGAACTTTTTTCCCTGGGCTCCCAGGCCTGTCACCACCTGTTCAGTTGTAGATGCAGTAAGGCAGTACAGTAAAATATTTTCAAACCTTTGTATTTCTGTATAGAATAATCTCAATTATCCAACCTGTGCTGGTTAGTGTTAATACACAATACTGTACTTTAAATGCAGATACCTTATGCCTGTTCATTATGCATAAAGTATATTTTTGTGCATTTTAAAAGGGGATGCCATTGTTTCCTGTATTATCCAACTTTTCACTTATCCATCAATGGCTTGGTCCCATTTAAGATGGATAAATGAGATTGTACTGTACTTTCTTTTTTATTAATTTATTTAGATTCATTCCAATTTCTCAAGCTTTTTATTATTATTTTATTTTTATTTTTTCATGTTTCCTTCCCTTTATTTTTTATTCTCTTCTTTTTTTGCCCATTTTATTCTCTGATCCTTGCCTCTAGAGATTTTTTTTCACCAGTCATTTTGCTTTTGTTTTAGATCCATTACTTTTTTTCCCACCTATACTCTTCCATTATCCTCTCCCCCTCCTGCTCTTACAACCTTCAGTCCTCACCTTTCCCATTCATTCTTCTTCCCTAATTCTGTATAATTTCCTCAACCTTCACATATTTTCCTCAATTCTTCTTCCACCCTTCCTTCCTTCCTTGCTTCTCTCCTTCAGATCACCCTCTCCCTCCTTCCTTCTCTCCATTTTAGCCCCTTCACATTCATCTCTCCTTGCCAACCTTCTCAGCAATTCTTCCTCTCCCCACATCTCTCTCTCTTCATCTTCTTCACCCTTCTTCTTTTCTTGCTTTTTCCATATGTTCCTTCTACCTTCTCCCCCTCCCCACCTCTTTCCTTCCCTTGTCTCACACTCTTCCATTTTATCTCTCTCCCATCTTCCCACTGTTCACTCTCTCTACCCTCCTCTCTCTTTTTCCTTTTACCTTTCTCATTCTGGCACACACACCCTTTTGTTATCCTTCAACCCCTCTTGACACACCCTCTCTTTTCCTCCCCTGTCCTGGCTCTCACCCTCCCTCCCTCCCTCCGTTCCATTTCCCTCAATTCCACACACTATCTCTTTCCACTTCCAGACACATTGTGAAGTAACACAGAACCACACAGCAACAAAAGAAGAACCAAACTTCCCAATAACACAAAACTATGTATATGAACTCTTAGAAGCTTCAATACTATACCAGCACCAACTCCAAGAATTCCAGAAACACTAGCCTTACCTATGACAAGTCATCATGGGTTTAAAAAGGGTTTAGACTAATTCCTGAAGGAAAAGTCCATAAACCATTATTTAAGTAGACCTGTGGAAGCCACTGCTTAATCCCTGTGGGTAAGAAGCATGGAATCTTGCTACTTTTTGGAATTCTGCCAGGAACTGCATTGAAAACAGGATACTGGACTAAATGGACAAAACAGACATCCCCTTAAATGACCTAGGAATCAACACAGCATTAACATTTTCTGAGTACCCATCCCTACACTAAACATAAAACACTTTATTACATCCTAGGTCAACCTGGGGATAATTATCAATAGATCACCTAAAATTAGGTGCCAGGATGATGTGTGTTGAATGCAGATTCAATAACAACAGTTACACACACAACTGCCATTATAGAATACATACGTAAGTCAAATGGCTGGTGTAAATGCTCATGCCTAACTGTAATCAAAAACAATGAATCCCAGCACAAATAATTTATATGCTTATCTCTGTAATCAAAGAACTCCAGTCTATTATCTAACACTCATTTAAAACAAAAAATTAGGTATAGAAAAATATATTTTGTGGACCCTCAGAATGGCAGGATGGCATATCTCATATTTAGGAGTCTAATGCCTATTTCATGCCTCAAATCTTTATCGGTCCTTTAAACAAAAAACCACTAGAACTTCTGAACTGTGTTTCTTCAATAGCATACAGCATACTCGTTATTCAAAAAAAATCAAAAATACTTAGCTTTGAATAAAACAGACACACTGTCAACATGGCCAAGTTTCACTGATTTTACACTTTCTTCATATGCTAGTATTCTATAACCCACAAGCATAACTGAATGACATGCTTCTGACCCACCTATTCCCCTCCCAGGTCCATGCCCCCTTGGAATTGTGTGCTCTGAATTTGAGCGTGCAGCTTATAGAATACTGACCAACCACAGTTACACGCATAAGTGCCAAATAATGCAAATTAACACCACATAGCCAATAATTGGTTGTTAAGGCCAATTGGCATCTAATTAATCTATTAAGTTACACATGTGACTGACCTTTTTCTATGAGTCATGTATGCAACTTTACACGCTAGTTGACAATTTGGGCATGCAACTTTACAGAATTTGGGGTGAAGTGGTAGGGTAGCCATGTTAGTCCTCTTTTCAAGGTAATAAATAGGAATAAAACAAAAAAAAAAAGGAAAGAAAAGAAAAGGAGATGATACCTTTGAAAGCTCATCAAAAAAGGTATCATCTTCTTTTCTTTTCTTTGTTTTGTTTTATTTCTGTTTATTAGAATTAGGAGGAAGTGCATATGCGCTAATTACAAACAGTCTTAGGGGTCCTTTTACTAAGGTACACTGAAAAATGGCCTGTGGTAGTGTATGCATGGGTTTTGGACGCACACAGAATCATTTTTCAGTGTACCTGTAAAAAAGGCCGTTTTTAAAATTTTTGCCAAAAAATGGATGTGCAGCAAAATGAAAATTGTTGTGCATCCATTTTGGGTCTGAGACCTTACCGCTAGCCATTGACCTACTGGTAAAGTCTCATGCGGCTGCGCATAACAGAAATGAAATTACCGCAAGAGCCACGTGGTAGCCGTGTGGTAACTCAATTTTGGCATGTATTGGGCACACATAGATGGTTACGTGGTTTAGTAAAAGGGCCCCTTAATGTGTAGTGAAGAACATTTCAGTGCAGTAATTACAGAGGACATGCTGGGCAAATCCCCAAAAATTACAGAACAGCTTTGCACCTATCACAGGTTAATTTTTGCTGTTAAAGTGCAGTAAGTGCAAAAACATACTTTACTTTAGCAAAGAGCCCCTAAATTATAAAACCACATTATACCCTCCCCCCTTTAAAAAGAAAGAAAAAATAAACCCAATCATAAACATTAAACTGGAATGAGCCATTCAGATAAACGTGATGGTTTTCATTTTAAACTGCAGCTCTTCTGTCACAGATCAGCTCAGGGGTGTTCAAGCAATGTTTATAAAGCATTTGTGCTCCGAGCCATCTTGATCTCCACGTCTGACAGGGCTATGTATTCAGCTTTGTCACCTTTTAATAGTTTTCATTCTTGTTTGCTTTAGAAGCTCATGGATCTGAATAATAATAATAATGATAATAATAATAATAATAATTCAGGTTTGGTGACTAAAATATAAGGTAGGAAAGCAACATTTTGCACTGTGAAAGAAAAACTTTGGGAAAATATAATTATTATTGAATGTATTTGTCCTCTTTACAAAAGATTTATATATATTCAGGATATAATTTTTATAGGGAGTCTCCTCAGATAGAAAAAGGTTTTACTTACTGAAGTTGTTTTCAAAATGTAAACAACCCCCCCCCCCCCCCCCCCCATCATGGGCAGGACAGGAGTGGCAGATACACTATTGTTTCAATGGGTTTGCATGCTATTGTACCTTTTTGTTGGAGCCAGATATGCCACCAGATGCAGATAGAATCATTTTATGAATACTTTGTGATGTTTATGTGCTTCTTTTGATGTATGTAGACCATATAGGGCTCTGTTCATATATGACCCTTGATGAAGGCTTATAGCCAAAATATGGACATTACAGGTCTACTCCATCACATGAACTTATGTGAGCACTTTCAATGGGATTTCTTCAATAAAGTTTGTATCACCAATAAAGCATTCCTGTTGCAAAAAAAAAAAGAAAAGAAAAAGTGCTTATTAGATAAACACTTGAAAACCTCCACTGCTTTTAGTATTCTCCTGTTTTCCCCTTGCCTACCCTGGATCCTCCATTGAATTTATACCTTAACCATGCTGAATCCTGAGCTGATTGACCTCCATTATCGCCTTCCTCCTGCTTGCTTTGCTAAACAGATGTTCCCAATGATATGTATTGATGCAGGAGGCAGAAGACAAAATAGGCAATGATGAAGAGTTTGAGAATAGTTGGGACAGAGGTGGGAAAAAATGTCAGTGATGAGTTGGTAGAAAGAGAAATAGGCCCTCATGATCAAAAACAAACTCTGGCGCTAGAGGCTGTTAACGCCATACTAGCGCCAGAGTTTGCAGCCGACCCATGATCAGAGCCCTCGAGCGCCTGAAGCAGCGCATGTAGCATGCAAATGCATGCTAAACAGGGCTTCTAGCGCAATTAGCTTGCAAATGCATGCTAATTGGCGCTTAACGCATTCACCCCCAATGATCAGCGACCAGCGCGCCAAAGATTGGGTCACTGGCCGCAGCAAAATCAACGCCAGCTCCGAGCTGGTGTTAGATTTTGCGGATCATTGGGGAGGAATGGTGAGCCCTGTCCAGCAAGCAGTTGCATGCTGGCAGGCCCCCCTTCCCCCCCCAAGGCAAACTCAAACAGGGGACTGGAGGTCCGGTGGGTCTCCAGCTCCCAAAACCCCCAGAAATCATCAATCCATCAAGGGGGGGGCTGGAGGTCCGGTGGGTCTCCAGCCCCCGAAACCCCCAGAAATCGTTCTTCCATCGACGGGGGGGGGGGGGGGGGCTGGTGGTCCGGTGGACCTCCAGCCCACCCCAAATCCTCCCCCCAGCGTTGTCTTTAAATTCCCTGGTGGTCCATGGTGTCATGACACCCTCCTGGCCCCGTCCCGGCCCCCTCCCGGCCCCCTACCTTGTGTTGGAGGAGGGACGCAGCCTGCCTTACATGGTCTGTAGCCCCGCCCAGTGCATCCAACACAAGGTAGGGGGGCTGGGAGGGGGCCGGGATGGGGCCAGGGGTGTGTCATGACACCACGGACCACCAGGGAATTTAAAGACAATGCTGGGGGGAGGATTTGGGGTGGGCTGGAGGTCCACCAGACCTCCAGCCCCCCCCCCCCCCCCCCCCGTCGATGGAAGAACGATTTCTGGGGTTTCGGGGGCTGGAGACCCACCTATTCTCCAGCCCCCCCCCCCCATCGCTGGGTGGGAGGGTGGGAGAGGGTTTGGCTGGCGGCGGAGGCCACGACGTTTTCTGGAGGTTTGGGGGGGGGGGGGGGCCTCGTTGTTCAGGCCTCGGGCCAAGCTGTTTGACAGGTTTGGGCTTTTGACAGCCCAGACCTGTCACACAAGTGCGGGAGGATTGTGCTGAGCGCATGCTCGGGCGCAATTCTCCCGCACTTCAACATGATAATCAAAGATAATAGCTTTGCTTAGATTTGCATGCATTATCTTTGATCATCGATGCAGAAAAGCCCTGCGCTGTCCCGGCGCTATTTTTAGGGCGCTGTTTGGAACAGCGCAGGGCTTTTGATAATCTGGGCCATAGTGATAGGATTGGGGTTATAAGCATACGAGTGTTCAGGGAAGAGAGCTGGAGCTGTGAAGGGAGAGTGCCAAGTGTTAGCCTGAGTGTTGGTGTATGTGCTGGTGATGAGGGGATTTTGAATGCAGTTATGAGAGAGTATTGTTTTGTTATGATGGCACATTCATGATATGTCTTTTATTCAATCAGAAAATGCATCCACCAATAGTACCTGATCTGCAATAGCATTAATCAGAAATACCTTCTGTATGCCTCAGAGTCTTTGATTAACTGAATTTGTATGCTATAAAATCTAAAAATAGAAGATAGCCGTAGTTATCATTAGTGCATATTTGATCTCAAAGCATGGAAAAGGGAGCAGGATACCCAAGCCAATACTTGTTCAGAGCATTGGACTACCTTAGGGGTCCTCTTACAAAGCCCTGGTAAGAAGTATCCTGCGGTAGTGTGGGCATATCTTTTGGGTGAGCACTGGACCACTTTTTCCGTGGCTGGGAAAAAGGTCATGAGATGAGCATGTGCAAAAATTAAAACTAGTGCACCCTTATTTATGGCCTGAGCCCTTACTGCCAGCTATTGACTTAGTAATAAGGGCTCACACACTACCCGCATGGTAACCATGCAGCATGTGCCAACATGGGTGTGCTGCTCATTACTTCCAGGAATGCTGTTCTACTAGAGGGCTTTTAACTTCCTGCTCTCTGCTTGAGCCCTGCACTCAGACTAACATTACATATCTGTTCTTAAGGTGGCTCCGCTTCAGTGAGGGAGAGTGTTCCTAAGGAAGCCCTGCTTTGTACCACCCACTACCGTACATTGCCTATTTTTTTAAGAGAAAATATTTTCATTCTTCATTTCTAAATGTGCTTAGAACAGTGCTATACCTGAAGAAATGCTAAACTATGGAGCATTTAAATGAAAGGAGCATTGGATAATTCAGGTTTTGAAAGTATTGTGTAGTTCCTCACTCTCTTACTAACTGTCATCCACTCCCCCCCCCCCCACCCCACAGTTTTGCATAATCACTACAGTTTTTTTAGCACTTTATTGTGCCATGGTAGAGAGTTCATAAAAATAAAAGAAACACTAATGATGTACAATTGTTTTGGAACAAATGGTAAAATGCAATGAATGAAACCATTTCTGATTTGGCTCCATTCAACAAATCAAATGGTTAAACAAGGTATTAATTCTTAGTTTTCATTCAGTTTCAAATTCATTATAATCTATGGCGATGGTTCTCAACCCAGTTCTTGGGGCACACCCAACCAGTTGGGTTTTCAGAGTATCTACAATGAATATGTTGTAGATATTGGCGCTATGTTGTCCCCAAGCGTTGGAATGATTTTCCATTACACATCAGGAATCAGCCCACTCTGTCAGGTTTTAAGAAATTGCTCATCTTTTCTCTATGTGTTTCTTTCAGTTTGGCTAGTTTTTCTTTTGTTTTTAATATCTAGCATGCCTTTTCTGTTTGTCCTTGCATACCAAACCACTTAGTGATTGCTCTTTTATTATGTTATTGTAAACCACTTAGTTGCCTATGCATAGGCCTTTTTAGTGGTATGTCAAATGTTTGGAAATAAATAAATATGCAAGAGAGAGATTTAAATTCACTGTCTCATTTATAAGTAGATCTATCTCATTCATGTTCAGTGCAGTAACTTGGAAAATCTGAGTGACTAGGTGTGCCTTGAGGACTGTATTGAGAACTACTGGTCTATAGGGCCAGGAAAATGGTTTGTCTTCCTGCTTGTTCAAACACAGTAAGGCTGCTTTAACAGAGAAACATTGAAAATGATGGCAAACCATATGGCCTATGCCTATTGATATCAACTAATATCCTCTACCATCCCTTCCTCGACTTTAGAGATCCTCAGTTTTTATCTAATGGCTTTGGGGAGGGACCAAACAGGAGTAGAAACCACTTCACCAATCATGTTGTGATTTTTTTGACAAGCAGCCAGATGAGTCCTTCTCAAACTCATTTCTTCCAAATCTTATAGCCAATACCATCCTGGAGGCTCAGGCCAAACATATTCCACTAATTAGAAAAGAAAGACGGAACTCCAAAAGACAGCCGGCCTGGTTGAAAAGTGAGGTGAAGGAAGCTATTAGGGCTAAAAGAAATGCCTTCAGAAAATGGAAGAAGGAACCTCTGAAAATAACAAGAAGCAGCATAAGGAGTGTCAAAGCAAATGCAAGGTGCAGATAAAGAAGGCTAAGAGGGATTACGAAAAAAAGATAGCTTTAGAGGCAAAAAAACATAGTAAAACATTTTTTTGTTATACTAAAAGCAGGAAGCCGGCAAAAGAATCGGTTGGGCCACTGGATGACCGAAGAGTAAAAGGGGCGATCAAGGAAGACAAAGACGTAGCGGAGAGATTGAATGAATTCTTTGCTTTGGTCTTCACCGAGGAAGATTTGAGTGGGATACCGGTGTCGGAAATGATATTTCAAGCGGATGAGTCGGAGAAACTTACTGACTTCACGGTAAACCTGGAGGACGTAATGGGGCAGTTCGGCAAACTGAACAGTAGAAAATCTCCTGGACCGGATGGTATTTATCCTAGAGTAATGAGCTTGCGGAGCTACTGCTTAGTGGTATGCAATTTATCCTTAAAATCGAGCGGGTACCGGAAGATTGGAGGGTGGCCAATGTAACGCCCATTTTTAAAAAAGGTTCCAGGGGAAATCCGGGAAATTATAGACCGGTGAGTCTGACGTCGGTGCCAGGGAAAATGGTAGAGGCTATTATTAAAAACAAAATTACAGAGCACATCCAAGGACATGGATTACTGAGACCGAGTCAGCACGGCTTTTGTGTGGGGAAATCTTGCCTGACCAATTTACTTCAATTCTTTGAAGGAGTAAACAAACATGTGGACAAAGGGGAGCCGGTTGATATTGTGTATCTGGATTTTCAAAAGACGTTTGACAATGTATCTCATGAAAGGCTACAGAGGAAATTGGAGGGTCATGGGATAGGAGGAAAAGTCCTATTGTGGATTAAAAACTGGTTGAAGGATAGAAATAGAGAGTGAGGTTAAATGGGCAGTATTCACAATGGAGAAGGGTAGTTAGTGGGGTTCCTCAGGGGTCTGTGCTAGGACCGCTGCTTTTTAATATATTTATAAATGATTTAGAGATGGGAGTAACTAGTGAGGTAATTAAATTTGCTGATGACACAAAGTTATCAAAGTCGTTAACTCGCGACAGGATTGTGAAAAATTACAGAAGCACCTTACGAGACTGGGAGACTGGGCAGCTAGATAGCAGATGACGTTTAATGTGAGCAAGTGCAAGGTGATGCATGTGGGAAAAAAGAACCCGAATTATAGCTACATCATGCAAAGTTCCACGTTAGGAGTTACGGACCAAGAAAGGGATCTGGGTGTCATCGTCGATAATACACTGAAACCTTCTGCTCAGTGTGCTGCTGCTGCGGCTCGGATAGCGAATAGAATGTTGGGTATTATTAAGAAAGGTATGGAAAACAGGTGTGAGGATGTTATAATGCTGTTGTATCGCTCCATGGTGCGACCACACCTTGAGTATTGTGTTCAATTCTGGTCACCGCATCTCAAGAAAGATATAGTGGAAATGGAAAAGGTGCAGCGAAGGGCGACTAAAATGATAGCGGGGATGGGACGACTTCCCTATGAAGAAAGACTAAAGAGGCTAGGGCTTTTCAGTTTGGAGAAGAGACGGCTGAGGGGAGACATGATAGAGGTATATAAAATAATGAGTGGAATGGAACAGGTGGATGTGAAGCATCTGTTCATGCTTTCCAAAAATACTAGGACTAGGGGGCATGCGATGAAACTACAGTGTAGTAAATTTAAAACAAATCGGAGAAAAATTTTCTTCACCCAACGCGTGTCGTGGATAGGATGTTGGGCTCAATGGACCCTTGGTCTTTTCCCAGTGTGGCATTACTTATGTACTTATGATGTCATCAGGAAACTGAAAACAGAAAGTATCACCATATTTTTTCACATTTTTTCCTGGGGTTCAGATGGCCTGTTAGAAGCAGACTATGAAAGTTATGTAAAAAATATGTTTTACACAGAAATAAAGCAAATAATGGAACACCTAAGGCTTAGGCACTGAGAGGGATTTGTGTGTGCTACACCTACAGAGTGTACATCAGAAGATGCATTTCAAGGTGAGGAGCTTGACTGGGAAACAGCAGAGATTTGGCAGAGACTGGGTGAGGAAGGCAGGGCAAAGAGCATATACATTCTGTGGTTGTGAGAGTTAAATTGCTAGTTAGGTCTGGCACACTGTGTGAGTTCACAGAAGTGTGTGGTTATCCTCAGTGGCTGAGGGCATGACAGCATGTATTACACCATGCATTAGCTATTTTAAAAACATATTTTAAAAGGGGGATGTCATGGGCATGGTGTGTAGAAACTCTTTTGCACCTTCCTTTACACAACTCCTTTGCACTGGATCTGTGAGTTTTCTTTTTTACTTCACTCTGGTCAATCAGAGCATGACTTTCTCCAAGATCCTGACCCAAATAGATGGCATCTAGAATTTTCTCATCAGATTCCTTCATTTTCTCATCCGATTCCTTCCTTTCGGCAGCTTTATCGGGTAATTTTTGTCCATTCTATGACTCTTAACTCCTATGATATTACGGATAGACAGTTAAACTTAGTTCTCATTAATGTTCTAATATTCAAAATAAATCCAGTCTATTGTTTGGTTTATTTGAAGTACACCATCCAGATATCTTCACCGTTACTGACGGTTGACTCCATGACAGGGAATCTATGTAACTTTGTCAGGCCTGTAATTGTTTATCTAAACAAAGAGGCAGGATAGCTGTTTTTGTGCATGATGACCTAAAACCATTTGAAACAATGCATTATACCTCTCAATATCTGGAAGAATTAACACTTTGTATAACTGGTTCAGAACAGTTCTACTGCTTCTTCTTCTACATGTCCCCATCCTCTAACAAAGCCTTGCTTGATGAACTAAGCTCATTAATAACAGACTTTAGTCTTTTACCTGGTTCCCAAGTAATACAAGGAAATGTGAATATTAATTTAGACAATATTACTATTTCTGCGGAACTTGTTTTTAAAGGTCTGTTAGACTCCCTAGGATTTTCTCTAAAGTTCACACAGGCCACAAATTGGGATGACCACTGTCTTGACTTGGTGGCCATCCTCTCACCTCTAAGGATCTGCCATCCTTTCATTGTTATGATACCTTGCATGTATCATTATCCTAAAGCAGTGTTCCCCAAGTCTGGTCCTGGAGTACCCCTTGCCAATCAGATTTTCAGGATATCCACAATGAATATACATGAACTTGATTTGTGAACACTGCCTCCATTATATGTAAAGCTTTCCTTATTTGTAGGATTACGACCCATGCTGGTTTTTTCATGATTTAAGTGATCAACATCAATTGTTGGAATATACAACAACTGTTTCACAAGCATCCTACAATACAATCCATTTAATAGCCCCTTACGCAGCCCTTATGGGAGAAACACGGCCTATATTGGGCCATATTCTTTTATGCAATACCACTAATAAAATCTATATATATCTACTATTGATCTGCTTGCTGTTTCTTGATACCTCAAGGACAACCCCTATAACAGAAAATGTATGCAGAGCTGGCGCTGAGAAGGTTTATAGGGTAAGATATTCAGAATTTGTAAGGAAGATGGAGAGAGAATCTCTTTGCCCTAGTGATCTGTTAACTATGGAAGCTGGGGGAGAGATGAGATTAACAAGATGTTTTTCTGTTATAGGGGTTGTCCTTGAGGAAGCTCGTGTAGCGAGCGAAACATGTCGGGCATTTGAACCCCTTGGTCCGACTAATGAAAGTCTCTAAAAGATAAATAACTTAAGTAATAATTATTGAAGGAATTAAAAATCAATATAAGAAAAGTGTACCGGTGAAGATGATTGACGCTCTATGATACCTCCATGTAATTCCTATGAGGGTGGTAGATGGTGAGTGTCACTGAGGTCACTTAGTAAAGATTATTTAAAGAAAAGCAAATAAAATATATATCTCTATTTATCAGGAAGTTGAAAATTTGGGAATTATTGTACACTTCTATGGAAGGAAGGTGGATGAATTGTAACTGGATGGAATGATGTTTGAATGACATAGTTAGGCGTAGGCATGACCACTAGGCATATTCTATAATCCAGTTAGGTGCATTCTATAACCATGCTTAAATCTAGGCACAGTTTACAGAACATGCCTAGGCGGAAATACTTTTGGTGCTAAGTTTTCAGGCACCATATATAAAATCTAGTCCTATATGCAGGTACTTTCTGTGTCCCTAGTGGGCTCACAATCTAAGGTGTTTTTTTTTAACCTGGGGCAATGGAAGGTAAAGTGACTTTCCCAAAGTCACAGTGAGCTGTAGTGGGAATTGAATGCAGTTCCCCAGGATCTCAGCTTACTGTACTAACCATTAGACTCCTCCACACTCTTCCCAGGAAAACTGAGATCATTGACTGCTGACCTCCAGTCTCTACTCCCAGTTTAAAGCAGTTCTCCAGTAGAAAAATTTTATTTTAGGATTGGCAGTGTATGTGATAATAGAGATAGAGAAGACTGAAGCAGTAACCAAACCAATAAAAAAAGTGAAAAGAAGTTAATGAAACATGAATTTTCTTCAAACGTTCTAAATATCTCTCAGATAATGGAAGGTAATGTGCTATATAATGAAACCTATGTGATGTTTTGGAGGACCAACAGTCAGCACTAGAGCTGTGAGAATGCCTTAGAAATAATCCATTGACTTATTTATTGTTATAGGTATTTTCATAATACAGGTCAAAATTAAAACGCTCTCCCCTTGTTTTTATATGTGTGTTTTAGATTGATGGAGGAAAAAGACCTCATAAAACTCAATCAGTGAACTAACATGTACATAGTTAAAACAGTAATCATAGGTCTAAAAACCTCCATACTGTGAACAATATCTAATGTTCAATCAATCTTCATAACACTTCTGCCATAAAAAAATGAACACTCAAACCTCTTTCAATCTAAAACACAACAAAAAAGGGGAGAGTGTTTTAATTTTGATTCACTCTTATATTGAGGCTGACCTATATTTCTTTGTAGTGAGTTAGATCTGTGTTCGATCATTACATTTTCATAATACGAACATAATGACATATTTGTTCATCTGAACTGGGGAAACACATCTTAACAATCAACAAGGAGTAGAGCTGAAATTTAGTTTGTCTCTGTTTACCAAGATGTGTTTGTTTGCATTGCTTCTGTATAAATAAATAAGATTTAGCAACTGTATTAATTTATTTGTTTCAGGAATAACTAATTCCATAGTTGAAGTGGCCCAACCTATCTCTAGATGAAACACGATAGTGCTGAAGAAAAGCATGATTTTATGATATGTTTTATTTTTAATTAAAGCATTTATTCCCCAATAAAGAGTCCTTGATACATGCATCCCAAATCTTGCAGATTTGTCCTGTATATTTCTTGAACTTTTTGACTGTCCATGTCTATTGCTGCTGATTTCCCAAATTATATTATGATTTTAAGACTGATGGTACTGAGCTGTGCCTTTGGCTTTTAGCCAGTTCTGAATGCTTTGACATTTCAAATACTGCATCAAAGTTAATATCTATCATCAGCAGAAGATCTGAGAGCATTTTAGCTTAAATATCAATTATAGCACAATTTCTGATGTGCTCATCTTATGACGTGCCAGTATAATGTTCTGCCAACCCACACAAATGCCTTATAAATGCCTTCATAGTTTGCTTACCATATGTTCAAATTGAGAAAAATATGCTCATTGATAATATATTTGTAATATATATATAATTTGTTTAAGACTTAATAGACCACTAAGTCACTGGAATAGAATATTATGATAAATAAATTAATCAAATTCCCTCCTTGGGATCTGGATGATAAGAATTATTCCAGCACATCCCCTTTTTATGCTTGTTGCCACATGTCCAGTACTTAAACACATATTTCTCTGTATATTTAAGTAAAATTGTAATACCTAGTATTTTGTTGTTGTCTAGATATACTGGTAGTGGCCGCCTAAATGCAGGGGAACTGAAAATATCAAATACCCCAGAAAGGTTGTCAATAAGTTCTTCAGTGGTGGCTTATTTTTAATTATTTACATGTTATTTATTCACATATTCATGACTGGGGATTGCTCCTGTCAACATCAATTCCAGTACCAAAACGGTGACTGCGACCTCCTGTGGGAATTTGCGGTCACCATTTCCACTACAGAGTGGGAGGAACAGGAGTGACTTGGGATTGCTTCTGCTCCAAAAAAGCCAATAGACAACCAGGGCTTTTAGAAGGTAGGCCCAGGGAGACCTACAGGTGAAGGGTGTGGGGGGGGGGGGGGGGGGAGTTAGTGGATGGCTTGGGAGGACAGTTGCTTTGACAAGGGGGTGCTGGCCCGACACAGACTGGGAACAGCGAGTTTTGGTTTCCACATTTTTGGCTAAAACCCAAAGCTGGATTTTGGGCCAGTTTCAGTGCTGAATCTGAAGCTGAAACTGAATTTCAGTCAGCCTCTACCTGAGTGCAGTTCAACTCAGCAGTCAAGGTAGTGATCGTCTAATGTTATGCTATATCACCTTTCCTTTGAATAGCCAAAGTGGTTTGCAATCAATTAAAATATAAAACTGGAAGAAAATAAATAGTGATTGAGATAGTCTAAGAAAGAAAAGTAGAAAATAATACTTTCCTGCAATCATAGTTGCAGTCAAGGTAAATTGTAACCTACTTACAAGGTCAGAAGTACCCTAGTTAGCAATTCTCAAACAGAGAAAAGCTGTGTTGTTAACTCTGTTTAAAATTAGTTTCTATCCTAAGATACTAGAGGACATTCCATGGAGCTAGGGCTAAGTAAAAGAAATGCAGACTAACACATGATCTCAAGCCTAACAATCATGAGAGATGGAACAATAAGACCGTCTTGCTGCATATGGAATAATAAAGTTACACTTAAGTACATGTCATGTTCGCTGTGACCCCGGTACAAGATACTAGAAGAGATAGTCTAGTGGTTAGAACAGTTGACTTATCATTCAGAGACAGTGGGCTCAAATCCTACTTGTGGTACCTTGTACTGGAGTCATAGCTAACATGACATGTAATTAGGTGTTGACATTTTTAGTAGATAATTAAGTACATAAATAACCTCAAAGATCAATATAGAACGTTTTATGTGTCAACATTTAAATTTTAAATTTCATATGGAAAAAAATTATGAGCCAGCAAACATCCTTTAACAACGGTGTGTCATTGTCAACTGTACAAGGACACAGAACAGATTTAATTCCAGTATTAAACTGATTAAGCCCTACTGTGTATCTATATAAATTAATCCAAATAACTTTTTTTGTATAATTTACCAACTTGCTGGTTCTTTCACTAGGGGGTGCCTAGTTTTCGCATATGTATTTGAAATGAATGCATTTCTGTGACAGTGTGGCTACCAGCTTGCTGCAGGACCTCACACAAATGTGGCACATGCACATAGGTTGCAGGTAAATGTCAAAACTGTCAAAACACTTTATGTACACAAAGGAACAGTAATCAGATCTGTTACTTTACAGGCTTAGTCCTTTTAATTAGAGTCTCTCTCTCTCTCTCTCTCTCTCTCTCTCAATATAGTCACATAAAAATACTCTTAACAGGGCTGGCTCTAGTCAGGCCCAAATCAGGTACTCTCTGGATATATTTCACTTTGGCAGGCTTCTTTACACATATAATTAACTCCTGGATGCTGAGCTGAAAATACACAATTTCCTACCCCAGGAAAACACTTAGAATCAGGCTGTTCTTGTTCCCTCAGGTACTGTAGCTTTTTCTTTGCATACACTATTATATCTCATCATATATCTTGACATTTTCAAAACAATTGTGCTCCACTTTCGACAAATTGTGGGAGTGGAGTGGGTCCAAGATGGCGGCCGTAGCATGACACAGGGCTTATACACTCCCCTTTGTCCAGTGAGAACTTTGATATTATTTGCCTTCTTCATGACAATAGGCAAGAGAAGAGGGAAAGTCAAGAGCATTATGCCCTTGCCCTTGCTTAATATTTCAAACCTCCCTCAAATATCGATAACAAAATTTACTAGACATTTCAGGTCCCAGGAGCAAGTGGAAGTCTCCTTGTTGGTGTGGTGTTAAGTGGACATTAGAAGTTTAGTAAGCCGGCTGCCGTTATTCAGCAGTACTGCCCATTTAAATGCCACTGGATATCGGCAGCCGGCCTACTAAACCTCTAATGCCTACGTAACTCCCCACTTTCCTTTATAGAATATTACAGTAGCAGCTAAAATATTCACCCTTAGTGTTTCAGTATGTAAATGAAAAGGGGACGTTGACGTAAGAGGGGAATGGGTGTGTTACTGAGCAACATTTGCATCTTATAGAATACTGTAAGCTATGTGAGCAGGGTGCTACATTTAGGCGTGCACATTTACGCCTGCTGTTGACATGGCCTAAGTTGGTGTGCCAAAATGTTGGCATGGAAGTTCCAGCTTATGCTAATATTCTGTAACAGATTTGATATGCAAATTTGGCAGTGTAGAACACTAGCTCCGTGCACAGATTTTTGGTGCCTAACTTTTAGTGCCTTTTATAAATTTGAATTCTAAATAGATAATTTATGTGATCGCTAAATGGCAGGTGAGGAGGGGCTTTTTGATAAAACATCTAATTTTGGACTTTTTGCTATAAACATCCAAAAGCTGATTGGCGAACATAAGCATTTTTGAACCTGAAAAATGTCTATCTTTTTTGTTTCAAAAATCACCTTTTTCTAGACGTTTTGGACTAGATTCTATATATCACACCTAAAGCAGTGAAAACGATACATGAGCCATCATACTTAGTAGACTGGCCAGACAGACATCCCAGCAGAGCAGTGAGACAGTCTAGGGAACGCTGCAGTGGACTTCACATAAAAGGTCCAAGGTACACATCTCACCATAACCCCCTTTTGTGGTTTTGGGAGGACTCCTGTGTTCCACCATAAGTGTACCGATAGAGTGAGATATGGGCCTGGGTCACCTTCTCTACAGTCCACTGTACTGACCACTAGACTACTCCTGGGACCTGCCTGCTACTTTAGCAAGAATGACCATCATATCTGAAGCTGTCATAGAGCCTGGTATGTACAGTCACTGGGTAGGAGGGGGTCTATGTCAACTGGGGGAGTAAGGGAGGTTATGCCTTTGAATGGGCTGTGTCAACATTGCCTCACGGCAGCCACTAACAAAGTTTGGTAAACAGGGGGTAAGTGTTTTTGGTTGGATCTGCAAAAAAAGGTGTGAACATAGGAGAGGCATGGGTGGATCAGGGGCATTCTCTTAAAATGCGAGCAGTGTTATAGAATAGTGCGGATCCATGCCCAACTTGCATGCCAGGATTTACACTTGGTTTCAGTTGGTGTAACTCCTCACACCCAAGGTTGACTGCAGATTCCAGTGCTACGTACTATTCTATAAAGTGTGCTGGTCTCAGAATGCCTATTATAGAATTCAATTGAGTGCCAATTTTTTTGGCGCCAAATTTTGAGCGCCATTTACTGAATCCAGCCCATAGCATGCACTCCTTAAGGAAAGCACACACTATCCACTGGATTCTATATATCGCGCCTAGTGTTCTGTTCCAAAATCCAAGCGTATTCTATAACAACGCACGTAACTTAATTGGCTTAACAAGCAAATCTGTGTTTTTAACAGCACTTAACCAACAATAATGAGAATTAATTGGAATAATTAGAATTTACTCACATAACTTGCTACGTGTATTCTGTAACACACTGTGCCTATATGTTAATGCACATAGGCAAAAAGGGGAGTGGTTATGGGTGGGGAATTCTAAAATTTATGCGCACTGTTATAGAATATGGCTCTCTGTGCCTAAATCTATGCGCAGGGATTTCCACCACATTTTCAGTGGTGTAAATGGATGCACATAGTTTTAGGCACTAGGAAAACAACTAAATATATTCTATATACTGCGCCTAAATCTAGGTGCCGCTTATAGAATACGCTTAGATGGAAATGTTTTCTGCACAGATTTTTCAGGCGTATGTGTGCATAGTGGGTACTCTTAATGACATTCACTAAAAAAAAGCACGAAAAAGAAAACTTTCTGGGTACCATCCCTAATATCAGGTCCTTGGTCTCCAGAATTTAAAAACAAAAGAAGCAAATCATAGTAACATAGTAGATGACGGCAGCTAAAGACCTGTACAGTCAATCCAGTCTACCCAACAAGATAAACTCGTATGTGCTACTTTATATGTATACCTGACCTTGATTTGTCCTTGCCATTTTTCAGGGTACAGACCATAGAAGTCTGCCCAGCACAAGCTTTGCTTCCCAATTACTTGTGTTGCCACCCAATCTCTGCTAAGCTTCTACGGATCCATTCCTTCTGAACAGGATTCCTTTGTGTTTATCCCACACATTTTTGAATTCTGTTACCATTTTCATCTCCACCACCTCCCGCGGGAGGACATTCCAAGTATCCACCGAGCTCTCCTCCAAGTATCCACTACTGTCTCTATAGTGATGTTGTTGTACATAGAATACCAGCTTGAATACCTTTTTAAAGATGGACATCAGCACAAAAAAAAAATTGTTAGCATTTTGGTTTTGCTATGTTGAAAATATTTTGTACAGCTGGCGAAAACTGGGATAGAGCTGTACCAAATAGCATATTTTACTATTCGGTCAAATATGAATAATTAAAAATTATAATTCGGCCAAATACGAATACCGAATAGGAATATTGGGCAATGAGCTTTAACATAACAAATATTAAAAGAAGCAACATGAAATCAGAGATCAAGTGTTTGTTTCAGTAGGATTTAGCACAGTAGAGCCCCACATTATTAATATTTGAATTTAAATCACTATTAGACTGAATACAAATAATGTGTTTGGGGCACTATTTGAGGCTAAACCGATTTGAATACAAATATTCAGTACAGCCCTAATCTGGGATACAACATATTAAATCATTCCACCTTGCTTTTCCTTGTAAATAGACAATGGGGTCATCATGAATGTTTTCAAACAGCCTGATAGACCTTCAGACTACATGTGATCTGTTTCCAGGGGCTCCTTCCTTATAGATCCTTCATTGGAAAACATAGGAAAATGCTTTAAAAAAGGCTTCTTACCAGCTCTGCCATCTGCTGACAGTAGGAGTGTTTGACTAAGCATGTGCAGCTTTAATATAACTCTATTGTTAAGGAGAGAGATGAAAGCAACAGTTGTAACATACTGCATTTCCTTGATCAGAATAGAACAGAAGGGTCCTTTCGTTTTGATATGTGAATTGGAAATGAGTTCAGAATCACTTGGCAAGAGATTAGAAAATGCAGCCCCCTCCACCCCTACACACAGAGCAGCTGCTGTTTTCGTTTTTATTTGGTATACTACCTATATGGGGCACATCTTAATTTCTTATTTTAAAATTTTAACAGTGTTTTCATTGTAATCATAAAATGAAATAATACGACCTAATACAAAATAAACTTTTTCAATACATAGGTCTGACATGTAGGGAAGAGGGATCTAGGAAGCAGCAGCACCCTTACAAAACTGGAATAAAGAACTATATGATATTTAGGATGCCAAGATGTATAAAAGAAAGAAGTTACTCATTATTCATATTAACTCACAAATATCACACTCAGAATTATTTAACTGTCTAGATTTAGAAATAGTGGGGGATACAAGAACGTTTAAATAAATTGATTAATTAAAGCACTGACTTCATCATACTGTTATCCTCATGACACATTATGACATTCACTCTTTTCATGCAACCCTTTCTTCATTCTGCCATATACTCACATGCTCATCTTATTCCTGTATGCTTTGATTGGTCACCTGTTTCCAGTGGTTTGAGCTACTGTTGAATGGTGTGAACTAAATTCAAAACTGGTAATGAAGCATTTATGTACTCTGTTACCATTGGCCTACTTTTGCCTTAGTCCAACATCACTGTTAACCCGCTTTGGCCTCAGTCCTACAATAATATTAAGTTAGACTTATATGATATAAATAGTAAAAGTCTGTGCCTCAAGAAAAGTCATGCAATGCAACTGTCTCGGGTGAAATTTTTGTGTAACCCTCCAGGAAAATAAAGCACTTCTTTTTTTCATACTGGGTCAGACCAATGGTCCATCTAGCCCAATATTCTACTTCCAACAGTGGCCAATCCAGATCACAAGTACCTGGCAAAAACCCAATTAGTAGCAACATTCCATGCTACCAATCCCGGGGCAAGCAGTGACTTCCCCAGTGTCTATCCCAATAACAGACAGTGAACTTTTCAAAACCTTTTAAAAACCTAGATACGCTAACCATCATTACCACATCCTCTGGCAACAAGTTCCAGAGCTTAACTAATGTTTGAGTGAAAAATATTTCCTCCTATTTGTTTTAAAAGTATTTCTATGTAATTTCATTGAGGGTCCCCTGGTCTTTGTACTTTTTGAAAGAGTGAAAAATCGATTCATTTCTATCCGTTCTACACCACTCAGGATTTTATAGACCTCAATCATACCCCCCTCAACTGTCTCTTTTCCAAGCTGAAGAGCCTTTCCTCATATGGGAGGAGTTCCATCCCCTTTATCATTTTGATTGCCTTCTTTGAACCTTTTCTAATTCCACTAAATATTTTTTGAGATATGGTGACCATAATTGAATGCAATACTCAAGGTGAGGTTGAACTATGGAGCATTAAAGAGGCATTATAATATTCTTGGTCTTATTTTGCATCCCTTTCCTAATAATCCCTAGTGTCATGTTTGTTTGTTTGGCCACTACCACACAATGGGCAGAAGATTTCAGCTTATTGTGTACAATGACACCTAGATCTTTTTCTTGAGTGCTGTCTCATAAGGTGGACCCTAGTATTAGGAAAACATGATTCAGATTATTCTTCCCAGTGTGTATCACTTTGCATTTGTCCACATTAAATTTCATCTGTCATTTGGATGCCCAGTCTTCCAGTTTCCTATGGTCTTCCTGCAATTTTTCACAATCCGCAAGTGTTTTGACAACTCTGAATAGTTTTGTGTCATATGCAAATTTAATCACCTCACTTGTCATTCTGTTTTCCATATCATTTATAAATGTGTTAAATAGCAGTGGTCCCAGTACAGAACCCGGTGGCACTCCACTATTTACTCTCCTCCATTGAGAAAAATGACCATTTACCCCTACCCTCTGTTTTCTGTCCAATAACACATTCCTTATCCAGAGAAGGTCATCGCCTCCTATCCCATGAATTTTTAATTTTCTCAGGAGTCTTTCATGAGGAACTTTGTCAAAGGCTTTCTGAAAATCTAGACACACTACATCAACTGGCTCACCTTTATTCACATGTTTATTTATGCTTTCAAAGAAATTAAGCAAATTGGTGAGGCAAGACTTCCCTTGGCTGAACTCCTGCTTTGTCCCTTTAAGTCATGTTTGTCTATGTGTTCTGTAATTTTATTCTTTATAATAGTTTCCATTGTTTTCCCCGGTACAGAGTTCAGGCTTAAAGATCTGTAATTTCCAGGATTACACATGGAACCCTTTTTATAAATCGGCGCTACATTGGACACCCTCCAATCTTCAGGTACTACAGATGATTTTAATGACAGTTTTCAGACCATTAACAACAGATCAGCAGTTTCATATTAGAGTTATTTCAGTACCTTCTGGTGCATGCCATCCAGTCCAGTTGATTTATCACTCTTTAACTTGTCAATTTGGTTCAGTACATCTTCCAGGTTCACCGAGATTTCTTTCAGTTCCTCCTCATTGTCACCCTTATAACTTCTTTGAATGAGACAAAGCCTCAAGGAATGTTTGCACCACCTGAGTGAGCCAAAGGCAATACGGGCCTTCCCCACAACCCCTTTTCATTGAATCATTGGTCCATATGGACCTTTCTCTCCCACTCAAATTAGTCAACACTTTTTCTGTCTTTTTTGTTATCTCCATTTTTCAACAATGTTGTTCTTGGCCAGAGGAGCCTTCTCCCAATTTTCTTCAAAATTCTATTCCTACAACTCCCTAAGCACTGGGAGGGAGATAAGAATACCCAGCGCCAGAACTGGAGAGATATTAGCATAAACAATTTGCATAGCAAGGTAAACATTGGACAATGCAGGCTGATAAAACCTTGGAAGGGGGAAAAGGACCTTGTTAGGGCTAGAAGGGAGCAGGGGAGGGGGAATACCTGTCTACCCCAGGACTCACCATAACTGTAAAGGGAGACTCAAATAAAGACCCTACAGCTTTATAGGTATAACTTATCCTTTTAGGCTTTGGACTGCATATTCCTCCAAACAAAATTAAATATAATATAATATAATAAAATAACAAATCAAACTCTGGTATAAAGTATCTGCCATCATTTACTATGTTACTAGAATACAATTAAAGTTATTTTTAGAATTGGAAATATACAAGTGGGTACTGGTTTAACCAGTCTATTCTTGATATTTTGGTATGTGTTTGAGAGCTGGCTGCCAAATGGATAAACTAGTTGAAAATCTACTTAAAGATATCTGGGAATCTTTAAAGAACAGTCTCATTACCGAGGTTTGATCTGTGAGTTCTCCTAAATTATTTCAGGACTAACTAAAGTCTCTGCATAGCAGTGGAGTGCCAGTGGGATCTTGTGGATGTAATGTAGTTAAATCAATGGCCCACATTATTAAGGCGCGCCATCTAACATGAGGAAGGTCTTTAAAAACGCCATTTATTGTCTGAAAGAGGAATTGCTCGACATAACGGTCTATTGATTTAAGTGCAGGACTTAATCATCTATATTATGCATTGCATGTTAATGCAACTGGTAACACTGTACATTCCTAGCCACATTTGCATGTACAAAAATGAAGCAGAAGCCCCAAAGTTCATGGCTCCCACATACCCACTTTGGAACTTCCTCCCTACACTTTGAAGGCAGTCTATGGCAGTCTTTGTAAACTGTTCTCATTGCTTGTAATAAGGGCGGTATGTTAAAAGGCTCATTTTCAAAGCATGCAGACTTACAAAGTTCCATAGTAACCTATGGAACTTTGCAAGTCTAAGTGCTTTGAATATAAGCCCTTATGGAACTTTGTAAGTCTAAGTGCTTTGAAAATGAGCCACATGATTACTACTACTACTACTATTTAGCATTTTTATAGCGCTACAAGGCGTACGCAGCACTGCACAAACATAGAAGAAAGACAGTCCCTGCTCAAAGAGCTTACAATGTAATAGACAAAAAAAAAAATAAAGTAAGCAAATCAAATCAATTATTGTGAATGGGAAGGAAGAGAGGAGGGTAGGTGGAGGCGAGTGGTTACAAGTGGTTACGAGTCAAAAGCAATGTTAAAGAGGTGGGCTTTCAGTCTAGATTTAAAGGTGGCCAAGGATGGGACAAGACGTAGGGGCTCAGGAAGTTTATTCCAGGCTTAGAGTGCAGCGAGACAGAAGGCGCGAAGTCTGGAGTTGGCAGTAGTGGAGAAGGGAACAGATAAGAAGGATTTATCCATGGAGCGGAGTGCACGGGAAGGGGTGTAGGGAAGGACGAGTGTGGAGAGATACTGGGGAGCAGCAGAGTGAGTACAATCTAATAGAGTGGATCAGAGTGGACCTGGGTGTCACCCCGGAGAAGGCTGTAAGGATATGCAGATGAGCTGCAAGTCCTCCACAGCACCTGAAAGGCAGCCGGTGGTAGAGCTGGGCACCTCTCAGCAGAGGAAAGGCTTACCAGGGGTTAGGCCGAAGCCAGCATTCCTCCCCCTGAAGGTCGCCTGATAACCTATGGAACTTTGCAGGTCTAGGTGCTTTGAATATTTTATTTATTTTTATTTGTTGTATTTGTATCCAATACAGACAGAGAGGGCACCACAGTATACAAGTAAACAAGTCCAAAGAAAAAAGCAACACTGGGCCTTCAGAACTAGGACAACAGGAGTATTTTATTAATCAATGACCCGACACGGGGCCGTGTTTCGGCGCTAACAAAGGCGCCTGCCTCAGGGGTCTAAATAAACATATAAATACATATATAAAAAATTATTAATACATATATAAAAGACATTAATAATTGATATAATATAACATGATGGATGCATCGCATTTAAATTTAAAACAGAAAATATGTCAAAAGTGAAAATGATGATAATAAACTATCAAAGGTATATCACTTATGATATACCTTTGATAGTTTATTATCATCATTTTCACTTTTGACATATTTTCTGTTTTAAATTTAAATGCGATGCATCCATCATGTTATATTATATCAATTATTAATGTCTTTTATATATGTATTAATAATTTTTTATATATGTATTTATATGTTTATTTAGACCCCTGAGGCAGGCGCCTTTGTTAGCGCCGAAACACGGCCCCGTGTCGGGTCATTGATTAATAAAATACTCCTGTTGTCCTAGTTCTGAAGGCCCAGTGTTGCTTTTTGTATTTGTATCCCACATTTTCCCACCTATTTGCAGGCTCAATGTGGCTTACAATATTCCGTTATGGCATTCGCCATTCCAGAGTGAAAGAAACAATTGGTGTTACATGAAATACATGGATGACAATATCGAATTACTTACAAAGTTCCGTTATGGCAATCGCCATTCTGGAGTAAGTGATACATTGGAGTTGCATGGAGTACATGGATAGCAATATAAAATTAAGTGTACGGGTCTAGCGAGAGAGTGTAAAGAATGTAGTTGGAGTGGTTTATGAAACCTTATGGAACTTTGAAAATGAGCACCTATGAGCACCTTCAAATGTACCAAATAAATTAATAAATATTTATTCTCTCACTATGGGGCATGTCTACTTAAAGGCATTAGGAAATGCGCTTAGCACATACTAATGTGGACTTTCCCATGCACTAAAGCCCATTTCTAGTGCACCCAGAAAATAAGGTTTTGTCAAGTATTTCTCTTTCTTGTCATGCAATAATGTTCGTATTAGCATGCATAATCTGTAAAAAATTGACACAGGACCATTTACCACCTCCTATTTAGGAGGTGGTAATGGATCCAGTGTTATAGATGCGCTAACTAGTTAGTGTATAAAATTGACAATACATTAGCTGAATAGAGGTCCATGTCCACATCCATTCTCTGCCCCTGACATGATCCCTCCAAAATAATAAATACAAAAATATAGATAGCACATACAAAATGGTTACTTATACAAAATGCTTTAACTTGCTTTATGGTAAGCGTTTTCATGCTATGCAGGTGTTAGGGCTGAATGCTCTTTAGTAGACTTCCCCATAACTCATTTTCTTCTATGCCAATCAATTAGCTTGTTGTTCTCAAAGTTGAAATTTTCTTTTTCATGAAATCTGAGTCAGCTGAAAACATCTGATGGGCCTAAGCAGGGTTTCCCCAAACCTGCCCTGGAGACCCTATAGCCTGTTGGGTTTTCAGGATATTCACAATGAATGTGCATTAAAATATAATTATATATGTTGGAGGTTTAGCCTATGCAAATTTATCTTATGCATTTTCATTAATCAATGGTTACCACAGGATTATTATATACTAACAATGATTAACTATTACATTGTATTGTATTGTTAATAATCATTGCCATCTTTTATTCATGTCAAATGCAACTTTAATAAACATTAATACAAACTTTCTTAAAACTTATAACATTAAAACCCAGCTTGATAGGTGTCACTACTAGGGTTAGTCCTGCCTCATGAGATGATAATAAAAATACCAATATTGAATGGAAAATCAGCTCAAAGTAAAGGATCTCATTGATGACCTAACACTTAAAAGATCCTCTCGGTGACTAGCAGTTCACAAATGTCCATCCTGAGTTGCCATAGCTATCACTGTTGGTAATTCGCTGATTTTATCTTGGGTCAACTGCCAAAAAGACCTTGTCATGATTTATGATAATATTGTTGAAACTCACAATATAACTTAATGAGGTAAGGGAAGCCTCATACTGGAGACTGCTCAATGCTGTTCATAATCCAAATGGGCTACATTAGTCTCTACATGACTGCGTGTTTCGCAGGTTTTAATGTTGCAAGTTTCAAGAAAGTTTGTATTAATGTTTATTTAAAGTTGTATTTGACATGAGAAAAGATGACATTCAATGATGATTAACAATACAATGTATTTTTATTATGGATATCCTGAAAACCCAACAGGCTGTGAGGGTCCCAGGACAGGTTTGGGAAACCCTGGCTGCATTGTTCTAAGCCAGCAAAGCAGACAAATCTTGTATTTCTTTAAGTCTACTGTTTGGCATGGTAATTTTAAGAAAATTATGTCTTACATTTTCTTTACTTCAAGACTAATTTAGCAGAGCTTTTTAGATAATAACCTTAATGCTTATATCACATTTCAATTTAGGTAAGTGGTCATGCATCACTGATTTGATTCAGATCCTGGCACCAGACTGTGCGACCTGTAAAGCACACTTTAAGTTTATCAGATATACTCAGTGTAATCATCCCGTCTCTTCCACTAAACACAAGTCAGTCCATCCGCTAAACACAGTTCAGTCCAAAATTGATTGGTCTATTTGTTCTCATGCCACACTGGCTGGTGTACAGTCAGACCCATAGACAAGGGCAGACTGACCATTTGGGCAACTGGGCAGTGCCCGAGGGCCCAAAGGCTATTTCCTCACACCGCTGCTGCACACTATAGCCCCCCAAGCCTCAGTGTTTCCTCTCCAGTCCCACCTTGAAGGGTACTGGTGGTCTTGTGGCCTCTGCAGAGGCAGGAAAGAACAACACTCTTTCCTGCCCAGTGACGCTATTCTGCTCGGTGCCTCTGTGTTTTAAAAATGGCTGCCAAGACTCCTTACGGCAGTCTTGTGAGACTGTTGAGACCTAGTGTGAGACTACCATGAGAAGTCTCCGCAGTTTTCACCCGTTTTGAAAACACGGCAACATTGGGAAGAATAGCGGCATTGTGCAGGAAAGTGTTGTTTTTTCCTGTCTCTGCAGAGGCCACAAAACCATCATGCCCTTCATGGTGGGACCGGGAAGGGCACACTGAGACTCAGAGGACTGTAATGTGCGGGAGGGGGCAGCAGTTGTGGTGGTTTGGGGGTTGTAGTGTGTGGGAGGGTGTGGCAGCAGTGCTGCAGTGGGTGAGTGTGGTCAACAGATGGGGAGGTACCCAATGCCCCTTACTGCCCAAGGGTCCAGATCACTGTCAGTCCACCCCTGCCCATAGAATTCTAAAAGGAAGGACAGTTGTCTTAACCTATTCGCAAGCAATGCAATTGCCAATGCTCTTTCTCGTTCCAAGGGGAAGTTTCTACAAAATCTGGCCCCACATGCCAAGGCAATGTCCCCAATACCTTGGAGTTGCAGAGCCCCGAGGTTTATGCTTAGATCTATCTCCTGTTTACACAGGACTAGCGCAGAGACCTGGTGCCATGCAGTGCGATAACGAACTACATGTGGCCTAGTGGTTAGGGCGGTGGACTTTGGTCCTGGGGAACTGAGGAACTGAGTTTGATTCCCACTTCAGGCACAGGCAGCTCCTTGTGACTCTGGGCAAGTCACTTAACCCTCCATTGCCCCATGTAAGCTGCATTGAGCCTGCCATGAGTGGGAAAGCACGGGGTACAAATGTAACAAAAATAAAAATAAAGAAAAATAAAATATTCAGTTGAAACTCCTGAAACTTCTGACCCAGACAACTATAGGACCAGATACAGTAAATGGTGCCCAAAGTTAGATGCCAAAAAGATCTGCGCAGAATACTATAGTGTGGATCTCATGAATAAAATTGGGCACTGGATTTATGCCTACTGAAACCAACTTAGAAGTGGAAATGACATTATGCTGCAACACTGCACGTGATGTCTGAGAATGTCCCCTATTCATCCATACTCCTCTCATAGCTAATATCCCTTTTGAGTTGCGTGCTGTGAAATTTAGGTGGAGGGCATTGGGCAGATGTGCGTGCAGCTCCAAATTACTACAAATTGAGTGCCAATCAACTCCAATTAACTTCAATAATTGATTGTTAGCACCTATTTGACTAATTAGTTTACACACACATCTGCAATCCATGCCCAAATTTGGATGCACAACTTAGGGTGACCTATATAGAATTTGGGGGACAATTTATTGGATGATGAACAAAATGGGATAGCCATAGGAACGAGGAGAAAAGGCAATTAAGACTATAATTTGGCAGTTGAAGTTGGTATGCTAGTGAACTTGATAAAAGTAATGTACACTCCAAACTGCAAAAGATAGATAAGCACTAAAATGCTGGATGATAATGGGGAAATTCTATATAGGTTGCCCAAAGTTAAGCACTAAGCACCATGCTGAATGCCTTTATAGAATATTAGCTTAGAAGCATTTGGGCCTTATTCTATAAAGGGTATGCTCCTAAATTTACGCTCATAAAATTTATGTTCCTAAATTACAAGCTTTTTGGAACATAGATTATGCTCGTAATTTAGGAGCATAAATTTAGGAGCGTAACCTTGATAGAATAAGGTCCTTCATGCCTAACTTTGGATGTGAACATTTACGCCTGCCAAAGGCTGTTGTAAATGCTCACACCTAACTAATGGCAGTTAGGCACATAAATGACAGTATTCTATAACTGTACGCCCAATTGCTTGGCATGCTCCTGACCCACCCATGCCCTTCCTATGACCACACCCCCTTTGAAGTTGAGTGTTATGAAAATTAGGTGCAGATTTTATAGAATAGGGCATAGGGCAGATCCCTGTGTAATGTCTAATGACTGTCAATAAGTACATGTTAACAGCAATTATTGATTGTCATCACCAATTTAGTCAATTACTTTGCACAAGGATCAAAGATCCAAGTGCAAAATTAAATGCCTAACTTTGGGTGACCTGTACAGAATCTCCCCTAAGCATGAATTCTATATCATAAATTATGCACATAATTGCCGTTACAGAATACCAGTGTATTTCTGCATTTGAGTGCTGAACTTTAGTCAAAAGCACTTATGCCAAGTCAAAGGCTGGTGTAAATGCTCATGTCTACCTGCTGTCAGTTATGCACATAACTGAAAGTATTCTATTACTTTAGTACATAAGTACTTGATATGCGCATAGATTTTAGAAACACCCACACCCCACCCATGTCACTTCCATGTTCACATCCTTCTAGCAGGTGCATACTAAAAGAATTATGCACTGACTCCCAAATTCTATATATCATGCCTTAATTTCCATGTGAAAATCAAAGCATATTCTATAACAGTTTGCGTAACTTAATTGGTTAACTAATCAACACTTTCAATTGGATGTTAACAAAGCAATGATCAGCATTAATTGTCATTAATTAACATTTACGTGCACAACTCACTAAGAATATTCTGTAATGTGATGCGCATAAATTCTAAGTCAAATAATTGAAAAGGAGTGGCCATGGGTGGGGCATTTGCATTTCTAAAATCTATGCACATTATTATAGAATATACCTGCTCTGCACCTAATTTAGGTGTCGGGATTTATGCCAAGTAAAACATGGTCTAAATGGATGTGATAAAATTTGGTCACATAGAGAGGCATTCGGTGTATTCTATATACTGCACATAAATTTAAGCCTATTGTTTTAAATTTAGGCATACTTTAGAGAACATGCCTAGATGTATTTTCTTTCTGCACGTATTTTTTTTGTACCCTGCGCTTTCTCACTCATGGCAGGCTCAATGCGGCTTAGGTACTTATTTGTACCTGGGGCAATTGAGAGTTAATTGACTTGCCCAGAGTCACAAGGAGCTGCCTGTGCCTGCAGTGGGAATTGAACCCAGTTCTGCAGGACTAAAGTCCACCACTCTAACCACTAGGCCACTCCTAAGGTTATAGAATATCAACTAAGGGCAGTTAATCATGTAAAGTGTGTCAATTAGACCCAGTTAACTCCAATTATAGCCAATTATTGGTTGTTAATGCCAGATCTGCACCCAATTTTACAATTAAGTTATGCATGTAACTGCTATTATTTTATAATCTGTGCACACAATTTTGCATACTAAGTGCAAAAATGTGCACACAGGATTATAGAATTAAAGGAAATGTGCCTGCTTACTTTAGGATGTGGTGGAATGAAGAAATTAAAAACCACTACTTGAGTATTTGGGGGTACCATGTTCCATTTACCCCAAACTATGCCTATGCATGGATATACTCAAGAGGAGGCATTAAGGGGTAATTCTATAAGTGGGCACCTTCCTTTAGGCATACTTATGTTGCATAATGATAGCTTATTTTATAATGGCATCTATGTGCCACGATTCCATTATAGAATAGAGGGAGTGGCCTAATGGTTTACTGCAGCAGGCTTTGATCCTGGCAACCTGAGTTTGGTTTGCTCTGCAGCTCCTTGTGACCTTGAGAGAGTCACTTAAACCTCCATTGCCTCAGGTACAAAAACATAGATTGTGAGCCCTCTACAGACAGAGAAAGTGCCTGCTTATAATGTGTACAGCAGTGCATATGTCTAGTAGTGCTATAGAAATGATTATTATTATTAGTAGTAGTAATATTAATGCAACTCAGTTATGAGGTGCCTAAAATCTATGTGCTCACAGTCACACCTATGATAGACCTGATATAACTGTGGGTTCCTAATACGACAAGGACACATAACTTATAGTATTCTGTAAGCGGTGCGTATAAGTGGCAGACCCACCCGTGCTCCTATGTATTTACGCACAATGCCACTTAAATGTGCCCTTACAGAATAGTGCTTATCTGTCACTTATGTTACCCATTAAAATGAATGTGTTCTATATGGGGTTGCCAACTAGCTTCAGATTCACCCGACAGGGTTGATCCAGTCCTGGCTTACCCCATTGCATGAAGGGACTTGTGGTTCTTATTTCCCCACTGAATTCCCTAAGAAAAGCCAGGCTACAAGTTCCTGTGTGCATTGGGATAAACACAGAACTGGATCAACTCTGTCGAGCAAATCTGGAGTTAGTTGGCAACCCTAATTCAGTACATTTATACAACAACCGTGAAGACACAAAAAAGCACCAAGGGCTGTTCAAGCATGGGATAGTCAAGAGTCTGTTATTTAACCCAATACGGACTGTGTTTCAGGGGTCTGATCTGAAAATATAACAAAACAAATTGTGCATGCAATTTTAAGCACCACTTCTTGAATTCCTTACTGTGTATTTTTATGAAGAACCAACTGTTAATGAAGAAGAACCCAGAGCTATATTTTCAGCTTGCACAATGTTTTTCCTAAATCACTGCACAGGGTAAAAACAAAGAACAAGAAAAAAAGAAAGAAACCTTGGAAAAGGTTGAAGGAGTACCTGTGCTCTGAAACCTATAGTTAAAATTATCTTAAGACAGATGAAACCATCTGTTCAGTTCCAACACAGAATAAGTCTTATTACTGAGCAGTATCGGAGCTGAAAATCCAAACTTATCCCAATTATTTTATAATCAGAAAGTGAGCCAAACACATTAGTAATTGCCCTAACCATGCAGCTTCTTTAATGAAGGCAGTTCAGTTCTAGAGACACAATTAACCATAATGCCTTTGACCCTCAATCTCCTCTATCTCAGGGGAAGCTCTAAGGACAATTGCCAACAGCTTAGTAGAAACATGAAGGAGTAGGGAGTAGCCCTGTGTTGTAACCCTTGCAGCACAAAGGAATGGGGACAATCACTGGTAGTTTCTTTAGCTATAGACTTCCTGCACAATGTATTTACCCTTTGCCTAAACACTGGGCTAAAATCAGGTTTGTTTATTTGGCATTCATGTTTATTCGCACTTGTTATACCATCTTTCAAATAGGCCCCCAAATGAACTAGATGTACATACATGAATGCATGGCCCTATTATCCACTCCATAAAGAACTAAACATTAAAGGGTCCTTTAACTAAACTGTGAGAAAAAGGGCTCTGCGGTAGTGGCAGGGGTTGTTTTTCCCACGCACCAGGACCCTTTTTAACGCAGTGGGTAAAATGCCACCCCCCCAAAAAACCAAAATGGCCATGCAGTAAGATAACTCTTACCATGTGGTGGGGAGCACTTACTGCCACCAATTGAGGTGTTGGTAAGGGCTCCCACGGTAACCCGATGGTATCTGGACCGCGTGCGGTAACCCGGTGGTAACTGGGCTCCCGCGGTAACCGGGTGGTAACTGAGCACGGTGCTAACATCAGGTTAGCACCATGCTGTAAAAAATTTTTTTGTGCCACACCAGAAATGGTGCACACTGGAGCCAGAATTACCTCCGGCAGCTATGCTCCTAAATTTATGTGCTTAATCCATTTTGGAGCATAGATTAAATATCAGAACTTAACTGGCCAAGTGCATACTCCACACACAGAACGCCCCCAAACTAGCCAGTTTGCAGTTTGGCACTAACTGGTTACTTTCCATTGCAGTAACCACTTATATGTCTCTGCAAATAATTGTTTAGCCCCAAACAGATGACTTAACTGGCCAGGAGCTTTTTCTGGCCAGTTAAATCACTGTGAATATCAACCCCTAAATAAATAAATAAGGTAGTAAGGTGTTATATATACCATGTAAGATATCTGGAGAGTTGGAGCGATAGGTTGAGAACCAGGGAAGCCAGTGTTCAATGCCTGCTTCTGCCACAGACTCTCCTTGTGAATCTAGGCAAGTTACTCTGAAGCCCCTTTTACTAAAACTTAGTTTGTGCTAATGGACTTTAGCAAGCACTAAGTGCCTTATAGCCCAAAGATATACAATAAGATGTACGGCATTTAGTGCATGCTAATGCCGATTAGCACATGCTAAGCTTTAATAAAATGGCTCCTTTATGTTCTATTGCCTGAGGTACCCACTTAGACTATAAACTCTTCAGGGCAGGGACATTGTTCATAAATATTTATCACAGCTGTATAGTGCTGAATATTTCCCATACATAAGAACTTAAGAGTAGCCATACTGGGTCAGACCAATAGTCCATCTAGCCCAGTATCCTCTTTCCAACAGTGACCAAGCCAGGTCAGATGTACCTGGCAGAAACCCAAATCATGGCAACGTTCCATGCTTCCAATCCCGGGGTAAGCAGTGGCTTCCTCATGTCTGTCTAAATAGCAGACTAAGGACTTTCCCCCCAGGAACTTGTCCAAACCTTTTTTAAACCAGATACGCTAACTGTTGTTACCACATCCTCCGGCATAGAGTTCCAGAACTTAATTATTCATTGAGTGAAAAAATATTTCCTCCTATTTGTTTTAAAAGTATTTCCATGTAACTTCCTTGAGCGTCCCCTAGTCTTTGTACTTTTGGAATGAGTAAAAATTTGTTTTACTTTTACTCGTTCTACACCACTCAGGATTTTGTAGACCTCAATCATATCTCCACTCATCCGTTTCTTTTCCAAGCTGAGGAGTCCTAACCTCTTTAGCATTTCCTCATATGAGAAGAGTTCCATCCCCTTTACCATTTTGGTCGCTCTTCTTTGAACCTTTTCTAATTCCGCTATATCTTCTTTGAGATACGGTGACCAGAACTGAATGCAATACTCAAGGTGCAGTCACACCATGGAGCAATTCAGAGGCATTATAATAATTTTGGTCTTATTTTGCATCCCTTTTCTAATAATTTCTAGCTTCCTGTTTGTTTGTTTTTTAGTCACCACCGCACATTGGGTGATTTCAGCATATTGTCTACAATAACACTTAGATCTTTGTTTTGGGTCCTGACCCCCATGGTGGACCCTAGCATCAGGTTATTGAAATTACAATTTTAATTGTTAGTACCCGTTGTAAATAGTTTATAGGAGATAGATATATTTTTTGTAATACTTTCCCACTGGCACCTGTGTTACATTGTCAACTGTGTAGCCACATCGCTGGAATTAATCCCCAGAATGTGGACATTGACCACTGCATTTGTGTATATGACATATTCCCATCTGTAATCTATACATCATAGAAATAGAGAAGCCCATTTGTCTCAGCTTTAGCTGACAACCAACCTTTCTCTGGATCAAAAAGAAAAAAAAGGCAAGCAGTGGCGTTCCTACCCTCGATGACACCTGGGGCGGATCGCCGATGCCCCCCCTGGGTGCAGCGTCCCCCCCCCCGCGAAATGACACCTCCCCCAGGTGAAATGACACCCCCTGGGTGCACGCCGGTGGGGGGGGTGCCGCGGCGTGCACCTGTCGGTTCCGAGTTCGCTACGCTAACTTCGCTGGTTCGCTGCAGCTCCCTCGGCCCCGGAATAGGAAGTTCCGGGGCAGAGGGAGGGAGCTGCAGCGAACCAGCGAAGTTAGCGTAGCGAACTCGGAGCCCACAGGCGTGCGCCACGGCAACCCCCAGCGGCGTGCACCCGGGGCGGACCGCCCCCACTGCCCCCCCCCTTGGTACGCCACTGAAGGCAAGCCTTTTCTAAGAAAAAGAAGTATCTCTCACTCATTTAAAGGCATTGTACTTAATGCCTGCTGTAGCTTATAGCTCAGTTTAAGTTAGGTTACTTCATTTGGAAGCTTTAAATAAACTGGGTCCAGTGTATTTGCAGGATTGGTTGTGTTTGACCTTTTTTGTCAGAAGCAGTGCATTAGATTATTTAAAGTCATGATTATTATTAATTTAGATTTTGCTCACACCTTTTTCAGTAGTAGCTCAAGGTGAGTTGCATTCAGGTACACTGGATATTTCTTTGCCCCAGGAAGGCTCACAATCTAAGTTTGTACCTAGGCAATGGAAGGTTAAGTGACTTGCCCAAGATCACAAGGAGCAGCAATGGGATTTGAACTGGGCATCTCTGGAGTGCAAGACTGGTGCTTTAACCACCAGGCCACCCCTCCACTCTGATTATGCAAACTTATTTTAAATATAAAGATGCTTTATTTTGTGACCAGAAAGTACAGATCTTTCCTGGTGTGACTAGAGTCATACAGGTTAGTTGAAAGAAATTTCTTGACATGAAACCACATCTTCTTCAGTTGGGGCTTGCATTCTTTTTGAATTTCCCATTCAAGTGTTTGGTGACATTTTGGGGTCATAATATGTGTTTTTAGGTCCTGGACATTTAGAAATTTTCTAATGGAAAAGGAATCAACTGCAGGGGCTAATATAAGTATGATGTGAGTTTTCACTAGATAATCATTTGTGTTTTACTAGTAATATTAGTACTTATTTTCATATTCTTTTTATTCCTATTTGTTAGTTTTGCCAATATATTTTGTATATATTTTGCTTTTGTTTTCTTTTACATTTGTTTTATTGGAAAATTTCCTGTTTCCTATTGAAACTGATAACGAAATTTAAAACAAAATGTGGTCACCTAGATTATAGAATACCCTTTCATGTCAAGAAATTTCTTTCAACTAACCTTATGGCGCTAGCCACATCAGGAAAGATCTGTACTTTTTGTGTACTGTAGCATTGATTAGGAACATGCTAAAAACGTTTTTCACAATTTATGGGCCCCTTTTACCAAGCTGTGGCAAAACGGGGCCTGCGCTGGTGTCAACGCATGTTTTTCATGTGCGCCAAGGCCCCCTTTTACTGCAGTGGGTAAAAGGGAAGTCTCTTTTTCCTGAAGAAAATGGCCATACGGTAAGTGAAGCACTTGCTGTGCAACCATTCTTGGGGGGGGGGGGGGGGGGAGGGGAGCCCTTACTGCCACCCATTGAGGTGGCGGTAAGGGCTCCAATGCTAACCCAGCAGTAACTGGGCAGTGTGCAGCACTGCCCAATTACTGCCGGGTACAATCTGGTGCTACAAAATAAAATATATTTTTGTATATGTGCCAGAGCCGGTGGTGGGAGGCGGGGATAGTGCTGGGCAGACTTAAATGGTCTATGCCAGAGCCGGTGGTTGGGAGGCGGGGCTATTGCTGGGCAGACTTATACGGTCTGTGCCCTGAAGAGCACAGGTACAAATCAAAGTAGGGTATACACAAAAGTAGCACACATGAGTTGTCTTGTTGGGCAGACTGGATGGACCGTGCAGGTCTTTTTCTGCCGTCATCTACTATGTTACTATGTTACTATATTTTGTAGCACCGGATATGATGGCGAACTAGGGGTGGGAAGTACCGCTGGGCTGCTGGGGTAGCTTGGAAGTACTTCCTGTTTAGTGAGCGGTAAGCCCACATTGGGCTTACCGCTGCTTAGTAAAATAGGCCCTATATGAATGCTGTAGCATTGTTGTTGTCAATCTACCTAGACAGTCAGACGTTTAGGATATCAACAGTGAATATGCATGAGATGTATTTACATACAATGTAGGCTGAACTTGAAATTCTATTTCCTATACATTCATTGTGAATCTCCTGAAAACTATACTGGCTAGTTTTGTTCCAAGGACTGACTTGAAAAACCCCTGTTCTAGAACAGAGGATAAAGACGAAGGATATGATACAGACATTCAAATATCTCAAAGATATTTGAAGATACATGATGAAAATATTTTTCAATGAATAGGAAGGTCTTGAATAAGGGGTTATGGTATGTGGCTGAAAGGGAATAGGTTCAGGGATAAGATAAAACAATTGTGGAAAGGATGGTTGTCTCTCGCAGTCCGTGCTGAACTCGGATATTCAATGCTGGGCTGTTTCCAGTGACTGGCATTGAATATCTGTCCCTTAACTGGTTAAGTTTTTAGCAGCCAATCCTCCCCTCCCCCAGATAATCAATGCCAGTCACCAGAAATGGCACAACATGAAATATCTGGGTTTAATGGTGGCAACTGGAAGTCAAAGCATTTCCCACTACCAGCTGAATATCAGGGGGATAGTATAAGCAGAGAGAATGTGTAGATGTGAAAATGTGAGAGTAAAGCCTGAAATTAGCTAGGTTCTGTGGTACTGCACTGGGAATAAACAGAGTAGATGAGTCTTTGATTCATGCCCTGTTCTAGGCAGGTATGTGCCACCCTGATATGGCAGCAGTAATTTATTTGTGCCAAAGTGATGCTGGAGTTATTTTCAATAGTGACTTAAAGAAGGGAAAATCCTGTTGAAGTGCTTTGTTGCTTTTACTTCTCCGCATGCTTTGATTTATTAAATGCTATTTTAATGCCTTTGTGTCCAGGGCCAAGCAATTTCAATGTTCTAAAAATGAATAAAGAGCTGAATGTAAACGTGAAGATTGCCTCAAGGTTAATGGCTTTTATTTAACCTTTTAGACCTCTAGATTCATACCATTAACCCTACATGTAACATGAAGTATAATTGGTGTCTTTCTAGGTTACTAGTTGTCTAGTTCACATTCAGCATTCTTTTTGTAAGAAGAATAAAATTATATGTTGTATGGAGAAGAAATAATTTATGATCGGGATGTTAATTGCCACATTGATGGACTGTTGTCAGTAATGACATAGGAAATATCCCATGTTGTCACATGTCGTTATCAAATGAAAAAGAGGGGAAACACATTTTGAGATGGATTCAAGTGGTGTGGTAGCCATGATAGACCACTTTTAAAGGTAATAAATAGAAATAAATCAAAATGTAAACAAGAAAATAAAATGGTACCTTTTTTATTGGACTAACTTAATACATTTTTAAAATTAGATTTCAAAGGTAACCCTTCTTCAGATCAGAAATATGCAAATGTTGACAAATAACACAAATTCATTCCAATGACAGTCTCACAGGAAGAGGGAGGGGTAGGTTAGGTGAGAAACAGGGAGAGTTAGGTGGGAGACAGGGAGAGATAGATGTCTGATAAGAGAGTGACAAAGCAGTAGAATGTTATGGTTTATAGTAGGATAGAAAGCCCAGATTTTTGTTAAGTCCTGTCTGGTGGGTGTCAAAATATTCAAACGACTTAGGTTTCTGGATTGTCTTGAGGTTTCCTTTTAGTATTCTCACCATATGATCATTGATGCAGTGTTCGGGTTTTCTAAAGTGCTACCCCACGGAGGTGGCATCCTGGTTGGCATTGGAATGTTTATTATTGGAGAAACAAGCATCTGGCTTGTTTCTCCAATATAGCATCGTTCTTCACACATTTTGCATTTAATGATGTGAGGATGAGCGTGTAAAGGATCCCTTATACCGAATGTTTTTCCCATGTGAGTGATTGCAGGATCCTGTGAGATGTGTTGGCACAGTTTGCAACTACTTATATTGCAGGGATGTGTGCCATTCTCTTCTTTTTGAGCTTGTATTTAGAGTTTGCTTTTCACTAATTTCACTAATGGATTCAAGAAAGAGAGCCAAACTTTAGGCACCAGAATGATGTGTGCTACTTTCAAAATATAGTTCTGCACAGAACTGCCATAATAGAATACTAGCATATGCTCACAGTTTCACATCTAAGTTTAGGCGTGAGTACTTACACCATGTCAAAGGCTGGTGTAGGTGCTCGTGCTTAACTCTTAGCAACTAAGCAAGTAGCCCCTAGTATTCTGTAACCTGTGCACATAACTCCTAGGCACATCCTTGACTTGCCCATGCCTCTCCCACTTTCACATCCCTTAGAAGTTGTGTGAAAGAGAAATTCCATGCCCAACTTCTAGAACTGTGACTTAGGACATTCTGCATGCATTTACTAGTTAGTGCCAATTTCCACCAATTAACACCAATATAAGTCAATAATTGACTGTTAACTTCAATTAACAGCCAATTATTAAACTATGTTGCATGTGCAGCTGACCTTATTCAACTTCATGTGTTAGGCACTCAGTTTTGTAGAATTAGGGGGGTTATGTTTTTCTTTCATTTGGTTATAATATTGCAGTGGTGTAGCCAAGGGTGGGCCTGGGTGGGCCTACGCCCATCTACTTTGAGCTCAGGTCCACCCAGTAGCAGCACACCTAGGATGAGGCTGACAGGGAACCCCAAGCCCCACCAGCCCAAAACTCCCAACAACTGTCCCTCCTGCATATCTTTTAAACAGCAGATCTTCACCTGCAGTGAGCAGTGACTGATACTGCTTTCACCGGCCCCACAGATTTCCCTCTGATGTATTCCCACCTATGCGGAAACATAGAGGGGCATAATCGAACGCGAATGCCTATCTCCATGGGCGTCTATGTCCGAAAACGGGTACGTGAAGAGGCGGGACAGACCGTATTTTCGAAAAAAAATGTACGTTTTTGAGCTGGACGTTTGTTTTTTTTTTTAGCGATAATGGAAACTAAAAATGCCCAGCTCAAAAACGTCCTAATCCAAGCCATTTGGTCATGGAACGATTCATAGTACACTCGCCAGTGCACTACGAATGCTGGCTCCTCCCATGACCAAATGGCTTGGATTTGGACACTTTTGAGATGGGCGTCCTCGGTTTCCATTATCGCCGAAAATCGGGGACGACCATCTCAAAAACGGCCTAAGGACGACCTAAATTTCATGATTTGGGCATCCCCGACAGTATTATTGAAACGAAAGATGGATGCCCATCTTGTTTCGATAATATGGTTTGCCCCGCCCCTTTATGCAGCCGTCCTGCGAGGATGCCCTCATGAAAACTTGGGCGCCCTGTTCAATTATGCCTCTCCACATTATAGAATACTAACTACCATCAGTTGGGCACAAGCATTAACATCAGCCTTTGGCAAACCTAAGTGCTCATACCCAAAGTTAGGTGCAAAATGTACGTTAAGCTAGTATTTTATAAAGAACGCTCTGCGGAGAACACTTTTTATAGATTTCGAACAGCGCTGATCATTCCGGCACCTAACTTTGGGTGCCATTTATTGAATCTAGCCCCAAGTATCCTGCACAAATAACAGGTATAACTTGAAATGTATAACTTAGGGGCCCATTTACTAAAGCTTAGCGCATGCTGACAGACATTAGCGCACGCTAAGGACTAGATTCTATATATGATGCCTAAAAAAATCAGTGCCAAAACAAAATACTCCTAGGCATATTCTATAAAGTATGCCTACATTTAGGCATACTTTATTTAATAAGCCTAAATTACCATTCATTTTATAGAATATGCCCAGCACCCATCTACATGACTAACTTTACTTGTGGGCAGTTACGCCAAGTAAAACTTGGTGTTCATGCTGAAGCCTAAATTATGTGTAGACTGGGTGTACTCTATAACTACGTGCATAGATTTTAGAAATGCCTATGACCCGCCTATGGCCCTGCCCCCTTTTCAACTATGCGACCTAAAGTTTATGTGCATCGCGTTAAAGAATACACTAAGACAGTTCTGCATGGAAATTCTAATTAATGCCAATTAACATCAATAATTGTTTGTTAAGTGGCACTTATCAGCACTGATTGGCATGTTAACTAAGTTTCTTGTGGAAATCCAGAATGTGACTGGATTTGCACGTGCAACTTAAGTCATGATATATAGAATCCCAGGGTAAGTGCTGGACATCTTATAAAATAAGATCTATAGGCCACATGGCACCTAGGGAAGAATTCTATAAATTGTACTGAAACTTAGATGCTGGGAAGATCTGCACTAAACTGCAAAGGATAGTCTGTGCAGAGCACCCTTTATAGAATGCTGGTCTACTGTGGATCTTGTGCCTAACTTTGAGTGCTGCACTTAAACACCTGCTGAAACCGAAGGGTGAAAGGAGATGGGATTTGATATCCCACCTTCATGTGGTTACAATCAAAGCAATTTACATATTATATACTGGTACTTATTTTGTACCTGGGACAATGGAGGATTAAGTGACTTGCCCAGAGTCACAAAGATCTGCAATGAAAATTGAACCCAGTTCCCTTGGTTCTCAGCCCACTCGCACTAACCATTAGGCTACTCCACACAACTAATGGCAGTTGGGCACATAAATGACCTATTCTATAGCAGCATACCTAATTTTGGGAATGATTCCTCCTATGGCCACTTCTCTTGGTGTGTTTCATGCTGTAAAATTTAGGCATGCATTTAGTAGATTATGTTACAGGGGAGATCTATGTGTAATCTCAAATGAGAGCCAATTGACACCAATTATTAAAGGTTACTGGCTCATTAACTAGTTAATTTGCATATGGATCTGGAACTCGTACTCAAATTTGGGCACCCAAATTATGGCAACCTACATAGAATCCAGTGGATAGTGCAATCTAATGTCAGCACGCTGTTTAGTAAAAGTTGTTTCAAATTATACATGGATACTGCCTAGATGGATAGCAATGCTGAATGTAAGTTAGATTTTCCACTAACACATGGACTGTAAAGTTGAATGTTGATCTCAGCTTTTCTTTTGGGGTCTTTTACTAAAGCTTAGCACACGTTATCTGCCACAGGACCCATTTTATTCCTAGAAGCCCTGTTGCAGATAGCATGCGTTAATCTTTAGTAACAGACTTTGAACTTGGAATATAATTCTAACATCCTTCAATGTAAGAAGTGCCACATAGCTATATGGGGATGCTTATCAGTGAAGTAGGACAGGTGTATTTGTAATTTTATACCATCAGAAAAGTGAATGTGGATCTCTGTATATTGTGGACTTGAGTGATCTTTAATTTCTTGATAGGTTTAGGTACATTACTTTGTGTTACTATTACCTTTAATATCACTTTTCTGTACAAGTGTAATTGCTTGGATGTATGTTTAAATTCCAATAAATAAATAATAGAACAAGTGAATGTCAACAAGTATCTTGCAGTAAATGTCCTTTCTCGGATTGCATTTCTTAAGATGTATTCCATTAGTATTGTGAGGTCTGCCTTTTGGTATTTGATGAAGCATGCAAATTGCTTGGAGCCTGAATCCCCCATGTAGCCTGTAGTCTGGAAATGAATTAGTCTTTGCATGGTGGACTGTTCTATTGCATTTGGCACTTGCATTCTCAGCTATTAGCAAGTCTTTCTTAGTTACTTAATTCTACTCCACTGCTTGATTTTCTCTTAACTAATTATAGGGGTCTCTTACTAAAGATTAGCATGTTATCTATCACTGGACCCATTTCTTTTCAATGGGCCCTGCTGCAAATAACAAGTTATTTGAAGACTTCGTATATTTTTAAGGCATTTGTGAATTTTTTTCTCTAACTATAGTTTTTCCAAGCACTACAACAAACCTGGCAAAATTTTGAAGATCCATTAAGGGGTGAACCCTATATATAGCACTGAAAAAAGTGCTATTCTATGAGCTATGCTTAGTTAGGCACGGTTTATAGAATAGCACTTATGCCTGGGAATCAAGCCTAACTTGCATAAACTGAAATGTGATGCAAATCTTTGCACCTAAATTAGGCATGTTTCCCTCTTATTTTATAACTACACATTAATATTAGGAACGCCCCATTCTGCCCATGACCCTCCCATCTCTGTGGCCCTTTTTTAAACTCATACATAAAATCTGCATGTAAATTTACACGTGTATATTCAAATTAAAATCTAATTAGTGTCAATAATTGCCTAACAAGCCAATTATTGGCACTACTTTGCTTATTATTCAATTAAATTGCACGAGCAAACTGAGTGTGTGTCCACATTTGCATGCATAATTTTTAGTAACTTTTATAGAATTTTGGGGTAAATCCCTTACCCCCCCCCACCCCGGTTACAAAGCTGTGCTTGCGGTTGTTGTACAGCAATGCCGACAAAGCCCAAAGTGAATGGGCTGTGTTGGCACTTGTGCTCCGACAGCCACTAGCGCAGCTTTGTAAATGGGGGGATTAGTCACTTTTTTCCAAAGGGAAATATGAAAACTCAAAAAAATATTCAAGAAATAATGGGGTAGGAATAACTTAGTAGTAGGAAGGGTTGCAGGAGGAGTGGATACAAGTTGGATAAGGGAACTGGAAAGAGAAAAAGCAGATAGAAAACAGAGTGGCTATAGTTTGGTAGAAATGAGTGGCAGGTAACCAAAATGTCAAAAATTATATTTTCTATTTTGGGGGTATTTAAAATGGTAATGACACCAATCAATACAAAAATATTAATGTTTTACTGTTTTTTTTTAAATATGACTTCACATCTCTAACAGACAGACTGTCACATTGGAAGTGAAGCAAAGAAGAAATATGCTGGTGGGTGGAAGAGGATGTAGAGTTGGGGAAATGGGTACAGATTGCATAGAAACTATCAAACAGGAAAGAGATCTAGAAACAAAGAAACTAAGCAGTATTAAAGATATGCATGGCCAAAATAAGGATTATTTTCAGAAGTTGCAGCCTCCAGAAATCAACAGAGTACTAAAGATGGGGTCTCTCCAGAGTCCTTTATAAAGTTAGTATTAATTCTTTTTTTTCTACTGAAATATGTACAATTATTAGTGCCATTAAAGAACATTAGTGCATGCAAAATGGAGTTAATACACATTAACTTATAAATTAATGCTTCTACAAACAATTTGTACTTATTGAGGGGTCCTTTTACCAAGCTGTGGTAAAAAGGGCCCTGCAGTAGCAAGGCTGCCATTTTTTCCGTATGCCAGGGCCCTTTTTACTGCAGCGGTAAAAAAGCCCCTAAAAAAGACATAGCCATGTGTTAAGATTATTCTTACCTTGTGGCCATGCGGGGCAGGGGAGGGAGCACTTACTGCCATCCATTGAGTTGGCAGTAAGGGCTCCCGCGGTAACCTGGTGGCAGGGGCGTAGCTAGACACCCAATTTTGGGTGGGCCTGAGCCCAAGATGGGTGGGCAGAAGAACTCTATCCCATCCCATCCAATAGGTGATTTGGTCTCTCCTCTCGCCTGCATGCCATATGGAGGGGCATAATTGAACGAAAACGCCTATCTCCATGGGCGTTTATCTCCGAGAACGGGTCCGTGAAGGGGTGGACCGAACCGTATTTTGGGAAAAAATAGACGCCCATGTTTTATTCAACAATGTGTGAGCTGGGCGTTTTTGTTTTTCAGCGATAATGGAAAATGAAAGCGCCCAGCTCAAAAACGAATAAATCCAAGACATTTATTCGTGGGAGGGGCCAGGATTCGTAGTGCACTGGTCCCCCTCACATGCCAGGACATCAACCGGGCACCCTAGGGGGCACTTTTACAAAACCAAAAAAACAGGTAAAAGAGCTCCCAGGTGCATAGCACCCTTCCCTTGTGTGTTGAGCCCCCCAAATCCCCCTCAAAACCCACTGCCCACAAGTCTACACCATTACTATAGCCCTAAGGGGTGAAGGGGGGCACCTACATGTGGGTACAGTGGGTTTGGGGGGGGGGGGGTTGGACGACTAATAAGCATTAAGCAGCACAATTGTAACAGGTAGGGGGGATGGGCTTGGGTCCACCTGCCTGAAGTCCACTGCACCCCCTAACAACTCCTCCAGTGAGCTGCATACTGCTGCCAGGGAGCTGGGTATGACATTTGAGGGTGAAAATAAAAAGTTGTGAAACATCATTTTTTGTGGTGGGAGGGGGTTAGTGACCACTGGGGGAGTCAGGGGAGGTCATCCCCGATTCCCTCCAGTGGTCATCTGGTCATTTAGGGCACTTTTTGGGGCCTTATTCGTGAAAAAACAGGGTCCAGGAAAAGTGTCCTAAATTCTAGCTAAAAACGCATACTTTTTTCCCATTATCGGTGAAATGCGCCCATCTTTGTTCGGCAGATAACCACACCCCAGTTCTGCCTTCGCCACACCTCTGACACGCCCCCATCAACTTTGTCCGCATCCGCGACGGAGTGCAGTTGAAAACGTCCAAAAATCGGCTTTCGATTATACCGCTTTATTCGTTTTTGTGAGATAAACGTCCATCTCCCGATTTAGGTCGGAACTTGGGCGTTTTTCTCGTTCGATTATAAGCAGGATGGTCTCTCAAATATCCTCCCTCTCCTGCACACCTTTTAAATTTCATATTTTCACTGACAGTGAGGAGCAACTAATACACATGGTAGGCCCACATCCTTCCCACAGATGCAGCTTCCTGTTTCCGCTTAGGCAGGAATACGTCAGAGGGAAGGCTGTGGGGCCGGTTTAAGCAGTATGTATCAGTTGCTGCTTCCTGCAAGCGAAGATCTGCTGTTTATAAGGTATGCAGGAGGGACAGTTGTTGGGAGTTTTCAGCTTGGGAATCTCTGCCGGCCACATCATAGATGTGCTGCTACTGGTGGGCCTGGGCCCACCCAAACCCACCCTTGGCTACACCACTGCCTGGCGGTAACTGGGCATCACCATCACCACACTAAAAAATACAGAATTATTTTCTTTAGCGCCAGAAATGGCATGTGTTCAAGGCGGAATTACCTCCGGGTTGCCACGTAGCAACCCTTTAGTAAAAGGGCCTCTGAAAGTTGTAATGTGCATTACAAATGTTATTAATGCGAATGCACATTTCTGATAGTGCTAGCTTTTCTAGATGTTTTTCTATATTGATTGGCTACTTTGAAGACTTTGAGGTCATCAGAGATGATTGTTCTTAGAGCTCTTTCCTGTTTTATAGTTTCTATGGAGACTGTACCCACCTCTACATCTTCTCCCACCCACCACCATATTGCTTTCTTGCTTCTCTTCCAATTTGACAGCCTTTTATTGATGTGCCATCATTTTAAAAGAACAGAAAAAACATTAGTAATATTTCTTATATTGATTTGTATCATTCCCATCTGAAATGCTGCAATGAAAAAACACAAAATATCATTTTTGCGACTTCTGTCATCTGCCACGGTCTCTACCAGCCCACTCTGTTTCCTTCCTGTTCATCCCTTGTCCAGTTACCCTATATAGCTTGTACCTACTCTTTTCCCTTCTCCTGTATTCACCCTCTCTATTATTCCTTGAATATGCTTCTGATTTCTTATATTTGCCTTTGAGAAATATCACTAAGGGATTGATAGAAACATAGAAACTGATGGCAGATAAGAGCCAAATGGCCCATTCAGTCTGCCCATCTTCAACAACCACTATCTCCTCCTTTCCCTAAGAGATTCCATATGCCTGTTCCATGCTTTCTTAAATTCAGGCACAGTCCTTATCTCCACCACAGGTGATGCAGCTTCAAAATGTTGCTAGATTTGTTGCAGTGTGAGAAATTATTTTGAAAGAGTTCATAAGATCATTGAGGAAATGGAAGCAGTTTAGAAAATGATACAAAGGCTACAATGCAAACTCTACACAGAGAGAGACTTAGGGGGTCTTTTATTAAAGGTTAGCTGTAGTTATTTGCAGCAAGTCCCATTTTATTCCTATGGACCCTGCTGCAGATAACTCGACTAACCTTTAGTAAAAGACCCCCTTAGGACATTCAAACTGTAGTCACTGGAGGAATACAAACATGATAGAGCTGCTTAAAAGGACTTAACAAGGGACGTGCTCAGACATCTTGCATTAAGTTCCAAATTGGTGTGTGATATCCTTGTGTTAACATTTTTTTTTATCTTTTTGTTGAGGGGGGCATGTCTGGGGAAGGAAAGTGGGCATGTCTGCACTAACCAGCACATCTATATTACTGCGTGCTAACTGATTACTGCAGGCCTACGTGAGCCTTTACAGCCTATAAAACGGGTGGCTCATGAGGTAATTTTTTTTAATGGCAGGGCACTAATGGTGACATTACCGCATGCAAACTAAATAGTACTAATGGAGGGGGAGACACCCAAAATCATAGAAATATACAATATATAATAGAGGGTACTCTTTTACAACTTGCGCTTTATTGATTATTGTGCTGCTAGATTTCTGAAAACAGTACAAACCTGACAGCCAAAACCAGGTGTTATAAAGATTTACAGGATGTTCAAACTAACTAAGGAGGTTTTTGCTGCTGCTGAAGAAGCCCCGCCCCAGTATGACTGTAGGAGTTTCTCGAGGCTTTTCCTCCTATAACGCTAGTGCTTGCGCAAGTTGTAAAAGAGAACCCTCTGTTATATATTGGACATTAGTGCATGGCCATTAATAGAAAAAAAATAGAAAATCGTCCATTTTACTACTGCAGTAAAAATGGCCTTAGTATGTGAAAAAAATACATAAGGGTGCTTGGGCCGGTTTCTACTGCAGTTTAGTAAAAGGACACCTTAATTTGCTGCTGTTCAATCTCCAGTTTAGAAATTCTGTCCATTCCTTTTCAAACACTTGTTTTGTTAATGCAATGAATATTTTTTTTTCTTAACTGAATTGGCCACTGTTGGAAACAGGATATTGGGCTTGATGGAACTTTGGTCTGTCCTAGTATGGCAAGGCTTATGTTCTTATGTTTCATGCCATCATTTACTATGTTATAACGCTACTGTGATTAAACTGGAATGGGACCAAGACCAGCTGAGAAGAAGAAGAGTGGCGGCTGCCCAAGTTTTAGAATGAACACATAAGACAAATGTTACTAAAGTATACTGCTGCATCAGTGTGCATTAATTCATGTAATTTGTCACAGAACTTATTAATGTATATTAATGGTGTTAACTCACTAAAGTGTAATGCATTCTTATAACTCTAGCCCATAGTAAGACAAAATGGAGGCTAACATTCTCCCAATATGTTAAAGAGTGACAACACTGTCAACACTTCATCAGTGCTATTGCCAGTTTCAGTACATCAAATACATCTTACCCTTATTGGGGGGAAAAAAAAGTCAAATACAGAAAAAAATAAATGTAATTTAGGAGCCTCCCCACCCATGATAAAACTGTGTGCTCTATATTTTATTCCACCAGACTTGCCTCTTACTGAGCAAATATAAAAGAGGGATTTGGAATGCAATCTAAAAGTCATAAAGTCCACATGATGTAGCTGTCTGACCAGAACGTGTGTATCACATTAGAAAACAAAGGAATCAGATCTTATTTCTCACAGCCCATTGTGTTCCCTTCACTTTTATTATTGTGCATTTCAGGACACAGGGTGCCTGCCTTAATGTATTCTGAAGGTATTATTTAGATCTCAAAGTGCTTGTCTTCATTGATTAGTTCAGTAATAATCTGACCTGTTTAAGACTTGTTCTAGGTACAAAGATCCAATTCCTGCAAATTTTCTGGAAATAGACATGTAACTCATTGAACAAGAGCGTACCTAGAATACGGCCAGAGATCTTTATTTTATTTGATTATTTCTATGCAGAAAAGGTGCAGGATAGAAAAGAAATAGATATTTTGCTCTAGCTGTGAAAAGTAATATATATATATTTTTCTCTGACTGTGAATGCATCCTTGTTCCCAGTCCAAATATGTTACTTGAATCTATTTTGGTTGCATATGGGCAAAGGAGGAATCATCTTTTAAAGGATATATGCCAGATGCACATGCAAAAGTATAGCAGGATTGTGTTCAGTGCTATCTTGTAAAGGAGGGGGGGGGGGGAGCGAGGAATATACCTCATAGAAGTGCATGCTTAGAAAAGGGGTGTGTTTCAGGTTAGGATGTGCAAGTAGGCACCTGTTACATACTTTATAGTGCAAGTACACACTATCCACAGAGTCTATATATGATGCCCAAACTTGGGGGTCCTTTTACTAAGGTGCGCTGAAAAATAGCTTGCGGTAGTGTAGGCACAGGTTTTGGGTGTGCGCCAATCAATTTTTCAGCATGTCTGTAAAAAAGGCCTTGCAAAACGTTTTCACTGAAAATGGATGTGCAGCACAATGAGAATGGCTGCGTGTCCATTTGGGGTCTGAGACCTTACCAGCCATTGACCTAGCAGTAAAGTCTCATGCAGTAACCGGGCGGTAATGACCTACACATGCCAAATGCCACTTGGTGCACATAGCTGACGCGCACCAGAAAATAGAAAATATATTTTGGGTGCACGTAGCGGACGTGCGCCAAAAATGAAATTACCATAAGGGCCACACCGTAGCTGTGCAGTAACTCTATTTTGGCACATGTTGGACGCATGTAGACGCTTACGCAGCTTTGTAAAAGGGCCCCTTGGGTGCCAAAAATTGTATGCAAATTGAAGATGCACAGACAAATTGATTAGCTAACAAGCCAATAACTAGCAATAAATTGATGCTAACAATTATTGCAACTATTTGGCATTAATTATATTTTTCGTACACATCTTCCTGCATGCTATTCTAAAACCCCGCATGTCTGAATCCTCTAGGGTGCAACTCAAAAGTGGTCAGGGCATGTAGGGGGATTCCAAAAATTTGCTTGAGGCATTATAGAATACTGACATTCCCATGCCCTAATGCCAAGAATTGGGCACCGACATTTATACCAGGTTCCAGTTTGGGCGCAGGAATGAGATCTAAGTGCTTTTCTGTAAAGAGCACTCAATTCAGCCTGCTAGTGCTCTGGCTGATTTTTTATGGTACCCAAATTTGGGCACAGTGTACTGAATCCAGGCCTATGTCTTCTCATTACCAATGATACCTGCTATCAATTACACTTATGTCACCTGCAAATTTATACCTGCTATAAAGGATGCCTACACCTTGAATAACTTATCTTTTGGAATCTGGTGCATGATTCATTGGTTGATGCAGAAGATTAACTTGAGAGATAGTGGTCAGGTCCTCTGCATACCTCTTTGTATTCTGCCCCCCCCCCCCCCCCCTTCACCCTCTTGTCTGCTTTCTGCACCTCTGTCTAGCTACTCTCTACCTGTCTGCCCAGTTCTTCTTTGCCTCAATGACTCTGTGTCCACTTGATCTTTCTGTTTCCTTTTCTGCTTGCCAGTTCCCTCCATGACTGTCTCTCTGCATCTATTTGCTCCTCTATCTACAGATAGGAAATATAGAGGAATATATAGTGGCTGAGGCATGTACATAGATATCATAACTGCAATATTTCCATTTATATGGAATTCCTGAGTAGAAGGCCAAAACTTCAGTAAAATACCAGCATAGTAAGAGTCCATAAGTTCCTCTGTATACACAACACATTCTTTAGGCTCACTTATATTTATTTCCCCAAAACTTCAGCCCAGAGTGGATATAGAACAGCAGTGACTCCTGTTAATACCTTGTAAATTTTTTTGTATTTTCAAGAAATAAATAGGATAGATGCCATTAATAGAATGCCAGAGTGAACAGTTCACAGCTTCTGCTTACAGGTAGATGATATTCATGGCAATCTCCTACCTCCCTTGCACAGTAGTGGACATGAAGGGTCTAGCCTGCAGAGACCTATGGCTATGTATCCACAGTGCACAGAGATGGATTATCAGAGCAGAAAGCCAAAGAAAAAAGAAAAGAAAAAAAAGAAGCTTCAAACATACCAATACATGGTGTAGTTATACTCTTGCTTTACCTGGCCCAAAACAAGGCAGAGCCTTCTCTCCCTCAGTTACTTACTGATAGGATGAGGCCTCTGTCAGTGGTGGGGGGATCCAGTGATAATGCAAACATGGGCATGTCAGATAAGGAAAACAGATGTGAGGCTTAAGGTAAGGCCTTGGATACCTAGGGAGAGACCTCTGCAAAGCCCAATTCACAGCCTATGTGGGTCCAACTTCCAATGACAAAAGCAGGCTTGTTCCATACTGCATCAAGTTCCCTCACTACACATAGCCTTCCATCAAGAGTAGGATAGCACCCTTCCATTCAGATGTCAGAGAAGCCTTAAGATTATAGCCTTAGACACCTTGAGGCTGGTACTCCAGGGTGGCAAATTGTTCCCTGGAAGCTATGAAATAGAAGTCTTCATGCATAGAGAGGAAAATGTGCACAATCAAAGGTTAGGTTGCTTAGGTTAATAGAAAACAACAAGGCATGGCAGAATAATCTGCCTAACAGAGTAATAGATGGTCCAGAGCCTATATTCTCTTACTGCTGACCCTAGAGATAATGGAATCATCCAGATTAGTCAGGTCAGGACCCAACACTCAATCAGGGACAGTAACCTGACTGGAAGACCCCTCTCTTGTTTAGCATTGACTTTCTTCTTGAGGTCTCTCCATTTCTTCCATAGGTCCTCAAGGTTAAAGTTGGAAAATGATGTTCAGCTTGCTATACATCATGTCCTTTACCAGGAGGTTGATCTCAACAGGTATAAAGTTGACCTTCCTGAATAGTGATTCTCTCTTGGCAGACATTGTGCAATTATTTGGCAGCAAGTACAAACATGTTTATAAAATAGATGTGCATTTTCATACCTGGCTGCAAAGTAGGCACACCTATATCCTATCCAGTTGTCCTTAGTTTTACTGGGTTCTATTTTATAAAACAGGTGCAATTTTTAAGGATGTGCACTCATTTGAAACAAGATTTCCTTTGTCATATCATATAATTTCTAACCAGAAATGACAGAATTCCCTCCCTCCCCCTGAAATTTCAGGTTTCTTTCCAGTGGTGTTAAATTTTAGAATTTGAAATGTCTGGTTTATTTTCAGTGTCCTTAAATTCTAGATTTTTAATTTCCAGTAATAATAGGTATCATGATAATAGGTATCATGTACTGGAAGAATTCAATCTATAGCCCCCAACTGTCTTACTGGATGAATTAATAGGCCTTAATAATCAATTATATCACTTAATTGGCACTAATTTTGGATTTGCGTGCGTGTGTTCTGTGCACTATTCTATAACACCTCTCACCTAAATCCTCTAGTGCAGTGGTTCTCAAACCTGGTCCTGGAGGCACCCTAGCCAGTCAGGTTTTCAGAATACACACAATGAGTATTCATGAGAGAGATTTGCATGCAATGCCTCCACTGTATACAAATCTCTCTCATGAATAATCATTGTGGATATTCTGAAAACTTGATTGACTGGGGTGCCTCCAGGACCAGGTTTGGGAACCACTGCTCTAACGCATAACTGAAAGGTGGCATGGTCAGGGGAAGGGCATGAGTGTTCTACAAAGTTGTGCCCAGTTTTATATAATTGTGCCATTTATGCGTTGAAATGCTATGAGTTCCGTGCCGTTATTTACAAGCTTCCAAGGTGCCCTTGGCCCAGTTGCGTACCAAGGGGGGGGGGGGGCGGTGGGGGCGGTCCGCCCCGGGTGTCGGCGGGTGGGGGGGTGCTCCGTCGTCTCCTGCTACCATCCTGCATTTTTTTTTTAATCCATACAGCGACGCAGGCAGCGCCTCGTGTCTGCCCTGCAGTGTGCTGTCAAAAAAGAAAATCGCTTTGCCGGCGTCTCGGGCCTTCTCTGGCTATGTCCCGCCCACTTTTGAGGTAACTTCCTATTTCCTCGAGGGCGGGACATAGCGAGAGAAGGCCCGACGCCGGCAAAGCGATTTTCTTTTTTGACAGCACACTGCAGGGCAGACACGAGGCACTGCCTGCGTCGCTGCATGGATTAAAAAAAAAAACGCAGGATGGTGGCAGGAGAAGAGGGCTCTGTCACTCTCCACGGAGGGGGGGTGGGCTCAGATGGGAGAAGGAGGTGGGGGAGCTCAGAGGGGTTCACAGAGGGTTGAAGGGAACTGGGGAGGGGTGGGGGAGCTCAGGGGTTCGCAGAAGGGAGAAGGGAATTGGGGAGGGGGGGGGGGAACTCAGAGGGGTTCGCAGAAGGGAGAAGGGAATTGGGGAGGGGTGGGGAAGCTCAGAGGGGTCCGCAGAAGGGAAAAGGGAACTGGGGAGGGGTGGGGGAGCTCAGAGGGGTTCGCAGAGGGGAGAAGGGAACTGGGGAGGGGTGGGGGAGCTCAGAGGGGTGCTCAGAGGGGAGAAGGGGATTGGGGAGGGGTGGGGGTGCTCAGAGGGGAGAAGGGGTCTGAAGCTGGAACTGGGGTCTGACAAGGGGGCAGGAGGGAGAATGGGTCCATGCCTGGGGCAGGTGGGAGAATGGGTCTGGGGCTGAAAAGGGGGGTTGCAAAGCATGTGGTGGATGAAGGGGGCTGGAACTGGGGGCTGAAAAGGAGGGTATTTGGGATAAGGGGGCTAGTGCTAGAACTGTGGACTGAAACGGGGCAGGGGCTGAAACTGTGGGCTTTAAAGGGGACAGGGAGAACTGGCTGGGGCTGAAGCTCAGGACTGGTGAGAGAAAAGGGCTGGGGTTGAAACTAGGGGCTGAAAAGGGGACAGGGAGAAGTGGCTGGGGGCTGAAGCTCAGGACTGATGGGAGAAAAGGGCTGGGGACTGGTGGGATAGTGGGGCTGAAAAGGGGGGCCGGTGGGAGATGAGGGCTGGGGCTGGAACTAGGGGCAGGTGGAACTGGGGGCTGAAGGGGGGCAGAGAGAGAGGGGACAACAGACCCTGGAAGGAAGTGGGGAGCATGAGGGAGGGCAGACCCTGGATGGATGGGAGAGGGAGGGCAGACGGATTGAAGGGGCAGAGAGAAAGGTCAGATGGTGGGTGGAAGGAGGAGAGAGAAAGAAGGCAGACTGGGGCAAATGGTAGATGGAAGGGAGAGAGAGGGCAGACAGTGGATGGAAGGGGCAGAGAGGGCAGACAGTGGATGGAAGGGACATTAGAGAGGGCAGACATTGGATGGCAGAGAGAGAGCAAAGACAGATCCTGGATGGAAGGATGACAGTGAAAAGAAGATGAAAGCAGAAACCAGAGACAACAAACTGTAAATATGTATTTTTATTATTTTGCTTTAGGATATAGTATTGTAGCTGTGTTGTTTATAAATAGAACATGTAAATGAGGTAATCTTTTTATTGGACTAATTTTAATACATTTTGACTTAACTTTTAGAGAACAAAACCCCCTTCCTCAGGTCAGGATAAGATACTGTAACAGCACTATACTGTACTGACCTGAGGAAGGAGATTTTGGCCTCTGGAAGCTAAATGTATTAGTCCAGTAAAATGGTATTATTTTATTTTCTGTATTTGTTTTATTTCTATTTGTTAATTTGTAAAGTGGTGATTGGTATTTGTTAGTTTTTTCAAATTTACATCTGCTGTCTTTATATTTTGCACAGTACTAGAGGACATTTTCTGTTTCTGTGGTGTTGCATTGTATCCAGAGTCTGGCATCGGGGGGTTCAGTTTAATTTTTGTCTAAATAGAAAGTTTGTGATTACTTATCCTATAGTGGATTAGGGTGTATCTGTGTTTGTGAAAAAGACATGGCTTTCAGTTGGCATTGACTGTGCAGGATCTACGATCTGTACTGTTCTGTCTGGTTTCGTTTTACAATAGGTGAATTGATGTTCTAGTGCTCACTGTAGTGTTTAAGATGCTTTCCTTTTCCTTGTGTGACTCGTAGAAATGACTGCTTATGGTATGGTAGAATTGCTCTATAGGTCCTGAGTGTTTTGTATTCTCGGTATGCCTAGTACTGGATTTGGGGGGGGGGGGTGTTAAAAAATGACCGGCCCCGGGTGTCAACTACCCTAGGTACGCCACTGCCTTGGCCTGGATTGGCCGCTGTCATGGACAGGATGCAGGGCTCGATGGACCCTTAGTCTTTAACCAGTGTGGCATTACTTATGTACTTATGTACATCAGATTTCAGCTGGCGTAAATTCTGCCACTTAGCTTTAAGTATGGGAATCATCTCTAAGCACAATTCTATAAAGCACACACATCTTGCAGCACCCTTTATAAAATAGCACTTATTGCTGATTTTTTGTCGTACCAAGTTTTGGGCGTTGTTTATTGAATCTAGCCGAATGTGTGACTGTGAGAACTTTTCAGTTAGGGAGCAAGAAGAAGAATTATGCCAGCAGGGGGTGTCAGCCTCTCAAAACTCATTTAGAGGATTCGTAGTGCACTGGTCCCCCTCACGTGCCAGGACACCAACCGGGCACCCTAGGGGGCACTTGTAACAATTTTTTAAAAAGTCAAATACCTCCCAAGTCCCCTCCCAAAACCCACTGCCCACAACTCTACACCATTTCCATAGCCCTTATAGCTGAAGGGGGGCACCCACATGTGGGTACAGTGGGCTTTGGGGGCGGTTTGGAGGGCTCCCATTTACCACCACAAATGTAATAGGTAGGGGGGGATGGGCCTGGGACCACCTGCCTGAAGTCCACTGCACCCAATAACAACTGCTCCAGGGACCTGCTGTGATGGAGCTGGGTATGGCATTTGAGGCTGGCATACAGGTTGGAAAACAAAGTTGTTAAAGTTGGGGTTTTTTTGGTGGGAGGGGGTTAGTGACCACTGGGGTGGTCATCCCCGATTCCCTCCGGTGGTCATCTGGTCATTTAGGGCACTTTTTTGGAACTTGTTCGTGAAAAAAAGGGTCCCAAAAAAGTGACCTAAATTTGCACTAAAAACGCATTTCTTTTTTTGATTTTCGGCTGAAGGCACCCATCTCTCCTCGACCGATAAACACACCCCCGTCCCGCCTTCACCACGCCTCCGACACGCCCCGTTAACTTTGTTCGTTCCCTCAATGGAGTGCAGTTGAAGACGCCCAAAATCGGCTTTCGATTATACCGATTTGGGCGCCTTTGCGAGATGGGCGCCTATCTCCCAATATGGGTCAAAATCTGGGCGCCCATCACTTTCAAAAATAAGGCTGTTAGTCATTCTTTAAAATGGAAGTGTCTGCTCACTGAAACTGAGAGTTTGAATAAAGTCCAGTTATTATCCAGTGATTGCACCCATACAAATGGTTCATAGTGTATATTAGCATATTATCAAACTGTATACCAATGCTGATGACAGGGTAAATTACCGCATATTGTTCCGACTATGGGTTCAAAATAATATACAACACTCTTGAACTGAACAGGTTGAAACACTCACTGTCTACCACTCAAAGTGAGCTATATCAAAAGCAATTTATTACTAGCCCTCTGGATAAGGAAAGATAGCCAATTATCTAATTTAACAGTGATAGAAATTTCTTTTAAGATCTGTACTTGAACATAGCCAATAGACTAACAATTTTCTGTTCTACAATGGGTGATATAAGAGCAATGGTATCTACAATTATATTGGACAGTTTAATAATATGTTGTGAGATAAAAACCATCAGAAGGACATTGAGATATGGATCCCATCTTGCTATGGAAATCCTCTAAATCAGTTGTATTAAGGACACCAAATGCAGTTCCTGTGCTATGTAAAATTGTATCTAGCAATTCATGTTTGTGTAAAAATTACTTAGCTTGGGTTGATTCTGACTGTATATCAAACCAAGTATTGAGCAATATATGTGGTTCCTGACAAAATGAGATAAATTTTGATATTTGTAACTAAAAACAATTTAGAAAGTAGGTGCCAGGTAAGAAAATGGTATTCCACCTAAGTGATAATAACAAACAAGTAGAAATCATATATAATATCATCCACAATGAAGAGGAAACTTTCCAGGCCAAGATAAAGAAACATTAAAAAAAAAAAATCCTATGCATGACAGCCTACCAGCAAAACTAGCTAGCCCATATCAGTATGTTAAATCTCTGAGTGTCATACTTTCCAATAGTGGTTTGGGATTAAAATAATAATTAAAAAAAATAATAATAATAACAGATTTTATTTTGTTGCCTCTGGGGCAGGTCTAAGGGTGGAAAGTAGGCATGTTCTGCACTAATCAGCTGGCATGGCTACATTGTCATGTGCTAACCAATTTAGCGGGTGTTAGCATGTGAGCCCTTACCACATACAAAATAGGTGGTGGTAGGGGCTCATGCACTATTGGCTATGCACTAGTGGGGAAATTAGTACATGGTCATTATCGGAAATTCGGGCATTTTACCCATGTGGAAAAATGGCCTTAGCTTGAGTGAATGAAGTGCTTAAGCATGTGCTAAGACCATTTTTGTACTGCAGTTTGGTAAAAGAGCCTCTTTATGATGTATTTAATGTAAATTAGAAAAATAAGGTAATAATAATAAAAAAGAAAATGGCATTCCACATCATACAAAGTACCATATTTAACCTTAAAGGGATATCCTTCCTGGAAGGGAATGATATCAGAAAGGTAGAGTGTTGGAGGAGCAGAGGTGGTGGGAGGACATGTGGTAGGTAAGCAAAATACAACAAAAAAGAATGCAGTCTCATTAATTTAATGTTGATTACTCTAGAATAATTCATAAGTAATCTTTCAGGCAATTCTATCATGACAGAAGATATTCTAAATAATCAAGGCAGGAGGGACTAAGGAATACTTATCTGAGGATGCTTTTAATTGCTGTGTTCCTTCTAAAGAAGTCGAAACTGGCAATGCCCACTGAACTGCAGTGATGTTTATGGAATAGAGCATAGGTTTTTCCTGTATAACCCTGGTGTTAGAATGCATGCCTAGGTTGCTGTCTATTGGGAACCGAGTAAACAATCACGTGGAGGGTCATTTTCGAAAGGGACGTCCACATTTCAATTTGGACGTCCTTGCAAAAAGTCCCAATCCAGGGGCGGGGAAACCCGTATTTTTGAAACAAGATGGATGTCCATCTTTCAATTCAAAAATACCGTCAGGGATGTCCAAATCCTTAAATCTGGTCGTCCTTAGAGATGGACGTCCCTAGACATGGTCGTCTCTGATTTTCAGCGATTTTCGAAGCCAAGGACGTCCATCTCAGAAACTACCAAATGCAAGCCATTTGGTCATGGGAGGAGCCAGCATTTGTAGTGCACTGGTCCCCCTGACATGCCAGGACACCAATCAGGCATCCTAGGGGGCACTGCAGTGGACTTCATAAATTGCTCCCAGGTACATAGCTCCCTTACTCTATGTGCTGAGCCCCCCAACCTCCCCAAAAACCTAGATGTGGGTACAGTGAGTTTGTGGTGGGTTTTGGAGGGCTCGCTGTTTCCTCCACAAACGTAACAGGTAGGGGGGGACAGGGCTAGGTCTGCCTGTCTGAAGTGCACTCACTCACTAAAACTGCTCCAGGGACCTGCATACTGCTGTCATGGACCTGAGTATGACATCTGAGGCTGGCATAGAGGCTGGCATGAAATATTTTTAAAGATGTTTTTTGAGGGTGGGAGGGGGTTAGTGACCACTGGGGGAGTAACAAAAGGTCATCCCAGATTCTCTTCTGTGGTCATCTGGACAGTTCGGGCACCTTTTTGTGCCTTAGTCATAATAAAAACAGGTCCGGGTGAAAACGTCCAAGTGCTCGTCAAGGACGTCCTTCTTTTTTTCCATTATGGGCCAAGGACATCCAAGTGTTAGGCACACCCAAGTCCCGCCTTCGCTACACCTCTGACATGCCCTCTTGAAATTTGGCCGTCCCCGCGACGGAGTGCAGTTGGGGACGTCCAAAATTGGCTTTTGATTATACCAATTTGGACGACCCTGTGAGAAGGACGTCCATCTTCTGATTTATGTCGAAAGATGGGCCTCCTTCTCTTTCAAAAATGAGCCCAATTGTGGACCAAGGCAAGGACATAAGTAGTCCTTTTAGTTCAGATATATAAAAGTTTTCCACATAAATAACTCAAGGGCCATCTTTGGATAAGCCTAGGGAGGGGTCCAGGGACTCTGGTGTAGATGAAAGTTGGGTTCGTGATAAAATAGAGGGCGTCTTTACCTCATGAGAGTGGCTTGGCAGGAAAGGAGGTTTGGAGGGATCAGATTGGGTTGGGGTTGAATGGATTGGATTCATTGGTGGGGGATTAGATGGGGATTTGAACAAAGAGAGGATCAAAAAGAGGGAATCATATCAAGGAGGTGGAAAGATTAGGATGAAGAGCAGATTGAAGGGATCAGAATGGAAGCATGAGAGGATCATAGTGAAGAGCTGATCAGGGGGATCAGAGCACAGGGATGGAGGATTGGAGCGCTAGGGAAAACTGGATCAAGAGGAGATGGAGCAGGATTAGGGCTATGGCCACACTACTGGATTACCAATAGCATGGCTGCACTTATCACCTCCTCTTGTGGTGGTGATAGTGGTGGGTGCAGCAACACTGTCAGTAGTCATTACAGCTAGCACACTATATCGATCCACCCATTAGCTGTCACAGCTAGCCATTCCTACCACCTAACCATGTCACATCTTGCTATCTGCCTTTACCTGTGTTAACCAGCTAGTAAAGGTATGCTTCCATTGAGCTGGTGTTAATGTATAATAGACATTAGTACAGGTCATTGCTAATTTACATCACAAGGTAAAACCCATGCTAGCTGCTTAATGCAGCTAAGTAAAATAGTTTCTTTTAATATTGAAAACATCTCTATTAGATAGGACTCATCAGCTATACTTCAGGGGTAAATAATATAGTGACCATCCTAAAGAGACTTTTCTTGGAGAGTAGATGCCAGTGAAGTATTCAGTTGGCAAGATCTAGAAACATAGACTTATAAAGTCACATTACCCATATGGTCTCAAATTAGTAGAATGTTTCCAACACTGCTGATTAGCTTTAGAATCTGGTGCAAGTTTGGACAAACTATGGTCCATCCCACTTTGAAGTTCCTAAAAAGAGGTTGCATGACCTTACGCCTTATCTTATTTGGCCTTAATTGCCAATAATCTCCAGATTTTCTGTGTTAGACAATACAGCAGTCTGTATGTCTTTTAGATGTTCATTCCATTCATTGGCAAGAATTATTATCTGGTCCTCAGGAAGAAAAGGATACAGCAGGTTCTTCTACCATGGCATTGGACTTCCTGTTAAGGCTTTATAGGGTGAAAACTTGAGGATTTACAGACATTAGCTCTTATATACATAATGACCAAAGGGAGTACCTGATCCTAATTTTTCCTAGTCAGGTTAAGCATAGGGTTGAGATGGGCATTAATTGTTTGATTCATTCTGTCTAACTGCCCAGCTGCCTGTGGATGGTAAGGAATGTGTAAATGTTGCTTTTTGCAAAGCAAAAAGGGGTTCACAATATCCGCAAAATTCAACAGCACAAAAGAAAGTGGAAAAGAAACCAACTTCAAGAGATCAGTCCAAACTCAGGGTACGATGCTCCAATAAGCAATTTTATTTGGACCCTACACGGTCTGTGTTTCGGCTTAAAAAACAGCCTTCATCAGGGGTCGATCAGTGAGTGCACAGTTGTATACTGATTGACAGTAGAGCATATGAATTGATCTCTCTAAATGCAAAGAAGAATACTGTCTTACACCAAAAAATTCAAATTGAAAATGTTGCTTTTTGCCCAGAAAATCAAATAATTCCTTGATAGTTGAGAAACAAAAGCTGGACCATTATAAGAATCAATAGTCTTAGGAATTCCTCAGCATATTTTTAAAATTGCATAGTTAGGTCTTCAACTGTAGTCCTTGAAGTCCAGTAAAGTACAGGGAATGCTTCTACCTAAAAAGGAAAAAAAATAAACAACAATTTATAAAAATCTGTTTTTAAAGCTGTTAACGGAAGAGGGCACAAGTGATCAATCTACAATCTTTCAAGAGGGACATCTGAAGGGACTCTCATTAACTGTCCCTTCTCTTTTTAGGTTATCTCCCAAATGAGGCACATATGACATAGGAAAAGAGACATGATCATGGCATGTTTCATTTCTGGCCACTATAGCAACATATTAAACATAGACAATATTTTATCTGTTTTGGGGCACCCCATAGGATCTGTGCCATGAACTCAATGCATTCAGTTTTTTTCTTGAGCTATGGGTATAGCTATAACAAAACCTTCCTTCTTTTTCACACATACAATATCTTTCTGTATAGTGAGTATGAGAAATGGTATGTGTTAATGTGTGTTGACTGGGGTATCCTGCACTGCCTTCCTCAAATTGGAAAGCTCAAGGTCATTTTCCAGTTTCACATGACAGTAAACTGTGTTACATGTGATGGTGATATGGGTCTGCCTATATTGCATGACTCTTTACCACCAAAGACCCCTTTCTTTCTTTGCAATCTCACTTTAATTAAATGAATTCTCTGAAACTCCTCACTTAATTTTTGTGCCATTGTTCAAAGAGATTCGTTTTCACAGTGGAACCATCTGTGGATAATAAAGTTATTCACTAATCACCAAGGCAGCAAAGCAATGAGGCTTCTAAAGACATAAAATCTTAAAATGATCTGTATTTATGGATGGTATTGCTGCAAACAGGCCACAAAGGCAGCCAGCTTGCAGTACTGTGCTGAAGCAGGCCCACAGGAATACTGCCTCTGCAGCATCACTTGTTTATTTGGGTCATGTTGTACAATTGCAAAGCCTACTATTTTTCTGCCTCCCTCACACTGGCTACTTCCATCAAGATATACTGTAGGAAGATAGGTGATATTTTGTCCTGTACCATTTCGCTATAGATCATATGATTGGGGTACTGGGAGAGGACTGACAGCCATGAGGTTGCCTCTCCAACAAGATTCCTATGACCTATACTTTAGGCTCTTTTAGCAATTCAAACTTGACATTCTGTGCTTGCAACATGAGGGTCCACTGGACTGTTCTCTTAGTCCTAATCTTACTACATGCTAACTTTCCATTCACAATGAACTTAAGAGGGGTGTGATGACTGCATATGTATATGGTTTGAGCACCAATGATGTAAGTACATTTCTGCATAGCTGCATAAGCAGTTTGTGCATGTTTTTTTTTTTTTTTTTTTTTTTAACAGGTTCCCATTTTCAGTCCAGGAGAATTGAGAACTCTGGAAAAAAAAAAGCAGTTGGGTGATCAAACCTTCTTTTCAATTAAAGGGTACAAGAAACAAATCTTGATCTGGGTCTTTGAGAAAGGGGTATAAGCTATAATGTGCTTCAGTTTAGTCACAGTATGTTCATTCTCCAAAAATATAATCATTACAATTCAACAGGGAGTATAGTGGATCTATCACTTTAGCATAGTTGTGCATAAATTTGCAGTAAAACCCAGTGAGCCCTAGAAATATTTGGAGTGATTTATGATCTTTGGGGAGTTTCTATATCAGCTCTATTCTCTGCAAATCTATAGACTTACCATCCTGGCGAATAATAACACCCAGAAAGGAAACGTTTGATTTATGCAGCTGAGTGTTGGCAGTGTTAACTTTAAACTAGCTTCTTAGAGATCCGGGTGAGCACAGGAACAGGGACACTACTACTACTACTACTTATCATTTCTATAGCGCTACTAGACGTACGCAGCGCTGTACACTAGAACATGAAGAGGCAGTCCCTGCTCGACAGAGCTTACAATCTAATTAGGACAGACAAACAGGACAAACAAGAGATAAGGGAATATTAAGGTGAGGATGATAAAATAAGGGCCTACACTTTGGGAGCACAGAATTGGGACCCACTGAAGTTTTATCACCAGCATTTGAAAGACACTACTCCTGACCTGGACTATTGCCATCTAGCCACTAAATGGTCTCAAGAACTGCATGTGCCTATAACACCTGCTCTGGTGCAAACTTGTGTCTTACAGTTATTGCGGAAATTGAACTCTATGCCACAATGGGAGATATGGTACAGATTTCTTTTACAATATACATCTCCCCTTACAGAGCTTTTCATGCAACTACAACTATGCAAGCACAATGCCTGAAGTGTGGAATGGGATTAGCAACACTGAGGCATATGTTCAAAGGGGAGATGCTTCGGGGAATAGTGTAGGAACACAGAGAAGCAATGCTGAACATGGGTGGGGACATTGAGGCACAGAGGAACAATTCTGGACATGGGTGGGGAAATATGGACACAGAAGAACAATGATGGGCATGGGGGCCATTGGATATGGGTGAGGGTATATGGGCACAGAGGAGCAGTGTTAGACTTAGTGGAGGCATATGGACACAGAGGGGCAATGATAGACATGGGGGAGTGTGGGAACAGAGAGACAATACTGGACATGGCCGAATATATGAACACAGAGGTGATGATAGACATGGGGAGAATAGGAACATAGAAGGGAGATGCTGAATACAGGAGGCAGGGATAGAGATAAAGAGGGGTGATGATGGGCAGGTGATATTAATACAGAAGGGCATGCAGGACAGGGAAGATAGGGACACAGAGAAGGGGGGTACTGAACATAGGGAAAGATAGGGACACATAAATGCTGAATATTGTGGAAGATAGGAGCACAGAGAAGAGAGATAGATGGTGGAAAAGGAGAGAGAAAAAATGTCAGATGGACAGGAGACCCTGTCAAGAGTAGCTAAGCGAAGACAAAGGAAAGCAGAAACCAGAGATTGGGTCCAACACAAATAGAAAAATAAAATGCTCAGACAACAAAACGTAGAAAAAATAATTGTATTTTGGAATATACATTTGCAAGAGCTGGTGTTAGGCATGGTTGGGGCCCAGGGAAGAAATTTGGGAGAGGACCCCAAAGGCCACTACCAGGCAGTGCCTTCTTCAACTTCCAGCAAGCCTGGGGACCATGAACAATTGCTCTACTTGCACCCTCCTAATTCTATCCCTGACATCTGCTATCCATATATCTTGCACAGCACTTGAGGGAATGCACCTCTCTCTATTTTTCTGGTATTGTACTACATGGGGTTTCAGTTTAATTTCTGTTTGTAGTTTATAACAACGTATTCTATATTTGGCATTTGCATGCTCTGTGTGTGATCAAGGCCAGGCATTCCATTAACATAAATGTTCTAGGAGATCCAAGATGGAGGCGTAGTGAGTTGCAGCAACAGACGCTCCCAAACGCGTTCTGAGTTAAAGCCAAGAAGGACCCTTAAACCCCTCGTAAGATGGGGAAAGGAAGAGGAAAGGTATGGGAATGTCCCTCAACCCCTACCAGGACTCACCCTTCCCAGCAACCGACGTTGTAGTGCTTCGGGGTGACAACAGGACCTAGACAATCTTCTTCCCCTGCTATTGCCGCTGACGTATCCGTGTCAGCCGGCAGTGCAGACGGGGTTTCCTTAAGCCCAGTCATGCGTGTGGCTCCCCCACAGCCAGGAGGAGGAGGCATGGAAGCAAGTCCTATAGTTACGTCTCCAGGAGAAGAGGAGCAGAACGTGAAGGGAGGGAGCCTGCCCATGCCGAGTGAGGTGGTTGAGAGTGGTGTGGTAGGAGAACAGATTTCAATGCATGTTTTGCCTTTACAGATAGTTACCAATCTGAAACAGATACTCAACGCTCCCCTCCATGTTCTATCATTGGGGACTTTAGTTAAACCAGCCGTAGTGACAATGGAGTCACTCTGGGATTTGACATACACTTTGCATTCCTCTTTGCAATCTTTAATTTCAAAAACTACTGCGGAAATTAAGGTTTTGACTGAGGCAGTCCTTATCCAAGTGCAAACTAATACCCAACAGTTTTCTGAAGTGAAACAACTAGGGGAAAAATTACAAAAATTGGAGAATTTGGGTCAAATCTCAATTAAGGAAAGGAATTTTACCTTACATCGATTAGAATATTTGGAAAATCAAACTAGGAAACTTAATTTGAGACTAACCAAATATGGTGAAAAAAATATTTGATAGAGGTTTTGGGGATGCCGAGAGACTCATTGCCTCCTATAGTTTGTGTGCAACACTTACAGAATAAAATCTGGAATTTCTCAACCAAATATAGGTGATGGTATGAACTTGACATCCTTCTTGGAATCATCATTGGAAGTTGTTACTCAAAGATCTACTGCAGTGGTTGTTCTGTCCTCTGAGATTCTTTCCCTGATTGTAATGTGGCTCTGGGTTGAGTGTGACACTTTTTCTGTTATTCTCACTGCAGTGTCACATGAGTGTTGCATTGTGGGGGGGTGTAGTTATCAGGCAATGTGACTTCACTAGCTTGTCTGTATAGAACTGTTATATGATTGGTTATGCTGTTGCTAGTTGGCAGGCTCTGTTCCCATTGGTGGTTTTCTCCCTGCTCACTGGGTCAGAGTGTGCCCTTTTCTGTTCCCTTTAGTCTGAGGTAGGGTCCATTTGTTAGACAGTACAGAACCCTTTCCTGTGTTACTCTTTGTTAGAGTACTTAGTTTTTACCTTGAATATATCTTGCTGAAAAAATATTGTACACCATTCAACCAGCTCTGAGCTAATGGTGTTTTCAGAACCACGGAGACTCTTTGCCATTGGGGCAGAACCTCTGAGCTACAGTTGACTGTGAGTAAACATTGTGTTATTCAAATAAAGGACTTTCAGAGAGATAGAGTCTTCAGGTGTGAACTGGTGTACTGAGGTTATACGTCAGGATATAAGACTTAGAAGCTACAAGTCTTAGAGGCCTGAACAGTAGTGTCTTTTGCTTTGGAAATGGATCGAGATGCTGTTCTAAGACTTTCCTTTAGACATTTGACTCTCTGTTCTTAGGATCTAAAATAAGAATTTATGCAGATTTATCTAGAGAAACGCAGAAGAGGCACAAGGCCTTTTTGGCTATGCGTCAGAGGACTTTGGCTTTAGGGACCAATTTTGTACGTAAATTCCCTTGTATATGCTGAGTGTTATTTCAAACTAAGCAGTTTCAATTCTTTGATCCTAAGCAGTTGAGTTTTTGGTTTCTAAAGAAGACGTGAATGTGAATGTTAACTAACAGAATTCACACCTTGAGATAGTTTGGAAGAAGAAATAGGTCAGCAGTATCTCCTGTGATGATTTATTTTAAAGTATACTTTAATAGTATTATGTTATTTTTCTCTCTTGGATCTATTTTGCCTAATTATAAAGGTCGAAGGAATTAAGTAAATTTCAGCTTAATGTTAATAGAGATAATTGGTTTAAGTTAATTGCAAATTTCTGTATCATTTCTGTTTGAGCTGTAAAATATATATAATTAACTAATAAAAATAAATAAATAAAAACATGAATGTTCTATGTAGCATTCTCTAGTAATTGGCTTGCTCAATTTTCCCAATAGATGCATTGATTTTAGGGCCCCACTTTAATATTAAGAGTATTGCCTTATCATATGTAGGATCTTTGTTTTGGAAGTTAGTGCTGGAATAGTAGATATGCTATAGAATTTGAGTGACTTTTTTTCTGACAACACATAGATTTGAAATAAAATCATATAATTTGTACTGAATATAATGAGGCCAATGTCAGATTCTTGTAGTCAGTGGTATACCCTCATAATGCTCTGTCAAGTGAGAAAGCAATCATTTAGTCTAGAAAAACTGAAAATACACATGAGAGGTGTAAGGAAGCAAAACATTTTTCAAGTTTTAAGCGTATTAAACAGCTTAATATACCACCCTAGGGACAAGCCATCAGAGTGGTTTACATTACAAATCTATAAGGAATAATAAAAGCAGAAAAGAACTCCATATACAATAGGAAAGAGATAGGTACAAAGCAGGAAGAAAAGACAAGAGGACATCCAAGGGGTAGCAGAAGAAGCTATGGACAAAAGTAAAACACATCAGCTGGTGGTAACCATGGAATCCGCTGTCTGTGAAGTGTGACTAAGGCCGAAGGCAGCAACAAACAAATAGGTCTTAAGTTGAGCCTCAAAAGCAGGCAAAGAAATTTCCAACCGCAGGTCTATGGGAGCAGTGTTCCAGTGATGTGGACCCATAACACTAAATATTTGCTTATGCATAGAGGAAAGACGGACACTGTGGTTCATTCTCAGAAAATCTGACTTTTCCCAAATATTTTTGGTTGATTTTTTTGCTTGATTCACACATTTACATTAATAAACATTTTTACACATGGGGGAATTCTGGAAGTGTTGGCATGTGTGCAAGGGGAATCCCTCTCCCGCTTACCAACTACGGGAGGAGTTCGAGCCTTCAGTGGCGTTCCAGTGCCTCTTGCCATCAGGCACTGTTGAGGACAGCCCCCTGATGTCATCCGGGCCTTTCTGAGAGCTTCAAGAGGCCGTCACCTTTGCGACGTGCAGCTGTAGACACTTAGCCACAGTGCAAGTGCCCCTTGGGAGCCCCTTTGAGCACCGAGGAGCTCTGTGGGATTTTTGCCTTGTTGCAATTGGAAGTTTTCTTTTCAGCTATGGGTAAGCACAAAAGGACTGTCAAGCTCAAAGTTTCTACTCCAGTTGCAGGTGGCCTGATGGACAAGCGTATGGTTCCTTTGGTGATGAAGAGTCAATCTGGTGTGCAGGTACTGTCTCCCACTGATGTTTCTTTGAGTCCCCCTGACAGAACTCCTCCCCCTCCATTAGTTTATCTGGTAGCAGGGGATCCCTAGAAGGTATCCCCATTACCCTTGACATTTCAGCAGAATACTGTTACCTTAGTTTAGCCATTTATTTTTGCAAAACTTCCTGATATTATTAAGGTGACAGACTCTTGTGTTCTGGCTCTAGTAATGAAAACTGCTATGGAAATTACTTTAAAAAGATTTGTGGATGCTGAACTCATGCATGGAAGGCATGTTAAAAACTGTCACAGCCCAGACTGCAACTTTCTCTGAACAAGTGGTTAACTAAACGGTCAATGTGGACACTAATTCGTTGGCTTTGGATAAGAAAGTTTCAGGGATTCAGGCCCAGGTTGTAATTCTCCAGGCTACTTTATGTTCCTTTGTTAAAGATTCTCATATGTTGCATTTGAAAATGGAAATGTTGGAGAATGCTGGTAAGGCTTGCAACTTTCACTTCTTGAATTTTCCACAGATATATTTACTTTCCCAAGACATTCTCCTCCGAATATATTTTAAGGAGATCCTGGGCCTCTAATTCCGAAACTATTTTATTGAGTAACATTATTTTCCTATAACGAAGAAGCTCTTGGATAACCATCAGCAGGTGGATCAATTAAAGACCCTGGAGGTTGATTTAACCGTGTTTTTTGGAAGAAACACAAGACATTATTACTACTAGGTCCTCTCTCCTGGTTACATTTAATAATGGAAGTGATGTCACTGGTATTTTTGAAAAAGGATATGAGCTGTGCATCTAAAATTAGTGTTTTTTTCCTGATGTCTCCCGAGCTACCCAACTTAGGCGTAAGGCTTTTCAGGGCGTCTTTTACTAAGGCGCGCTCACGTTTTTAGCATGCACTAAAATTGTGGGTGTGCTAAATGTTAGAGATGCCAATGCATTCCTATGGGCATCTCTAATATTTAGCACACCCACAATTTTTGCATGCGCTAAGAATGTGAGCGCACCTTAGTATAAGACGCCCTTAAAGTCTGAAACCTAGGGTGGTAGCCCTGGGAGCAGATCTTTTCCTAAAGCTTTCATGTGTATTATCACCTTTCAGAGAAAAAGTATATTCAAGAGTTTGCAATTAGAACATTTTCTTGAAGGACGTGTTAAGTGATTGTTTTGATGGAGTTAAGAATGTTTTCTTGCAATTGTGAAGTATTATCCTCTGATTTTCTTTTTTTGCCTTTCTCCTGTTGTATGTGCAGGCTGTTTTCTCTTCTTGACTTGAGCTTGTAGATTTCACTGTGTATTTAGTATGATACTACATGTTTAGTGTTTCTTTAGTATTCCTTTCTCTTATTTTCTATGAGATGAAATGAATATATATATTTTTACCCATATTGTGGGTAAACTGTGTGGAAATATGCATTAAATCAAAGGTTAATGTGCCGTAAATCAATTTTTGATCATTTTTTTATGATGCCTTATTGAAACAAATGTGTGCTAATGAGTATACATCTGTAGTGCACGCATTTATCTGCCGTTGCTGAATGACACTACATATGTAATTTCTGTGGCTCCACATGGGGCACAGGGCATGGTAACCACCATGTCTACCTGCCACTGAGGCTGGTTTTCACAAAAGAAAGGAAGATTTCATGCTCTAAAGCATTTACATAATGCTGCAGCACAAATCACAAATGAGTCTGTGGGACCTACTTGAATTTGATAGGAAGCTTGTCTGTGAAATTTCTGATGAATTTCCATAGCAAATATTAAATATTATTTCAATTTTAGAAAATGTCTTCAGGGCGTTGCCATCTGCTAGAATAATGAAAGGACAGAATACTAGCCTGCAATTTGTATGAGGTTTCCTATCAATACAGTTGGATGATGTGCTGCTTTAATTTTGATGACAAAATCCCTTGCTGTAGAACAGGAAAGTTAGTAAGCTCAGACGGAAAACTGTAGTTATAAATTAGGCCCCAGAGATATTTTTATCACTATTGAATGAAGCGCTATATCTAGTATGGAGCCCTTACAGACAGTGGCTGGACTGTTTTGCTTCTTTGTACAGTGGTTTATATATCAGTGTTTGTTCAACCTCACATTCTATATATGGTGCTGAGATTTAGGCATTGAGAAATGAGTGTGGGTGCTGTGCTAGTGGGTGCCGTGCAGTAATTCCGACACCAGCAGCTGCAAGCATGGCTTTGTAAAAGTGGGGTTAATTAGCTAATGTACTATTGACTAGCAATTAATTGATGGTAACAATGAATGTGGAGTGGAGGAGTGGCCTAGTGGTTAGGGTGGTGGACTTTGGTCCTGGGGAACTGAGTTTGATTCCCGGCACAGGCAGCTCTTTGTGACTCTGGGCAAGTCACTTAACCCTCCATTGCATGCCGCATTGAGCCTGCCATGAGTGGGGAAGTGTGGGGTACAAATGTAATAAAAATGACAACCAATTATTGCAGTTAATTTGCAATAATTGGGAATTGCACAGATACTGTCCTATACTATTGCACACCTAAATACCCTAGCATGCAACTCGAAGGGGGTGGGGCAGGAGCATTCAGAAACTTGTGCATGAGGTTACAGTGGTGGAAATAAGTATTTGATCCCTTGCTGATTTTGTAAGTTTACCCACTGACAAAGACATGAGCAGCCCATAATTGAAGGGTAGGTTATTGGTAACAGTGAGAGATAGCACATCACAAATTAAATCCGGAAAATCACATTGTGGAAAGTATATGAATTTATTTGCATTCTGCAGAGGGAAATAAGTATTTAATCCCTCTGGCAAACAAGACCTAATACTTGGTGGCAAAACCCTTGTTGGCAAGCACAGCGGTCAGACGTCTTCTGTAGTTGATGATGAGGTTTGCACACATGTCAGGAGGAATTTTGGTCCACTCCTCTTTGCAGATCATCTCTAAATCATTAAGAGTTCTGGGCTGTCGCTTGGCAACTCGCAGCTTCAGCTCCCTCCATAAGTTTTCAATGGGATTAAGGTCTGGTGACTGGCTAGGCCACTCCATGACCCTAATGTGCTTCTTCCTGAGCCACTCCTTTGTTGCCTTGGCTGTATGTTTTGGGTCATTGTCGTGCTGGAAGACCCAGCCACGACCCATTTTTAAGGCCCTGGCGGAGGGAAGGAGGTTGTCACTCAGAATTGTACGGTACATGGCCCCATCCATTCTCCCATTGATGCGGTGAAGTAGTCCTGTGCCCTTAGCAGAGAAACACCCCCAAAACATAACATTTCCACCTCCATGCTTGACAGTGGGGACGGTGTTCTTTGGGTCATAGGCAGCATTTCTCTTCCTCCAAACACGGCGAGTTGAGTTCATGCCAAAGAGCTCAATTTTTGTCTCATCTGACCACAGCACCTTCTCCCAATCACTCTCGGCATCATCCAGGTGTTCACTGGCAAACTTCAGACGGGCCGTCACATGTGCCTTCCGGAGCAGGGGGACCTTGCGGGCACTGCAGGATTGCAATCCGTTATGTCGTAATGTGTTACCAATGGTTTTCGTGGTGACAGTGGTCCCAGCTGCCTTGAGATCATTGACAAGTTCCCCCCTTGTAGTTGTAGGCTGATTTCTAACCTTCCTCATGATCAAGAATACCCCACGAGGTGAGATTTTGCGTGGAGCCCCAGATCTTTGTCGATTGACAGTCATTTTGTACTTCTTCCATTTTCTTACTATGGCACCAACAGTTGTCTCCTTCTCGCCCAGCGTCTTACTGATGGTTTTGTAGCCCATTCCAGCCTTGTGCAGGTGTATGATCTTGTCCCTGACATCCTTAGACAGCTCCTTGCTCTTGGCCATTTTGTAGAGGTTAGAGTCTGACTGATTCACTGAGTCTGTGGACAGGTGTCTTTCATACAGGTGACCATTGCCGACAGCTGTCTGTCATGCAGGTAACGAGTTGATTTGGAGCATCTACCTGGTCTGTAGGGGCCAGATCTCTTACTGGTTGGTGGGGGATCAAATACTTATTTCCCTCTGCAGAATGCAAATAAATTCATATACTTTCCACAATGTGATTTTCCGGATTTAATTTGTGATGTGCTATCTCTCACTGTTACCAATAACCTACCCTTCAATTATGGGCTGCTCATGTCTTTGTCAGTGGGCAAACTTACAAAATCAGCAAGGGATCAAATACTTATTTCCACCACTGTATAGAATAGCTCCATTTCCACACCAAACTGCCAGGTATTGGGTGCTGCCATTTACACCAGGTGTCAGCTCACATATCAGCGTCCAACTTCAGGCATGGGAATCAGTGCAGAGTGCTATTCTATAAACGGTACTGAACCGGGAGCACCATTTATAGAATACTGCACTGATTTTTTTCCAGCACCAAGTTTTTCTGTGTCATTTATAGACTGGCCAAATCAACAATGTCAAATCCTTTAATTTCGTCTCAGCATGATGGTGCTATGGAGGAAAAGCCTCAAAAGATATTGGGATAACTCTGTTGTCAACAGCTCACAAGCTTTTCAACCTTAAGGAGCGCCCTCTAAAAACCTCCAACTATTCTTCTTATTACTTTTTTCTTATCAGAACTACTCAAACTGTTTATATTTTTCAATTAATCAGAACTTATCTTTGCAGTCACACAGTCTGTTCAGCTGTCCACGGCCAACTTTGGCAAGGTTTGGGTCCTGCTGTCTTCAGACCTCTCCAGCCGCCTCAGCTTCCAAATACTTTAAGCAGACACCTGCATCTCTCCCCATCGCTCTTTAAGGTTGAAAAGCTTGTGAGCTGTTGACAACGGAGTTATCCCAATATCTTTTGAGGCTTTTCCTCCATAGCACCATCATACTGAGAAGAAATTACAGGATTTAACATTGTTGATTTGGCTTGAATAAGTATTGTGATCCTTTTTAGCTCTGTGTTTGTAATAGGGTAATTTATAGACTGCCCACCTTAATGTATATTTTAAGAATCTATACTGATTTTATTTGATGAATCAGTAATCGTTCTCTCCCTTTCCCCTCTCTTTCATTAGAATCAAGAACTCGTTCCTGTCCTGAATCTACTCCTTTCTTCCAAGCTACTATTACTACTTTTTTCTGCCTCATTTCACCAGTTTTTGATCTTACATCATAAGTCACTGAATATAATTTAAAATGTTCTCTTATTTTTGAAATGAATAGACAAGTAACCATTTTAATAGAGGTTATCACGCAGAGAAGTTGTTGGGAGCTTTATACTACAATGCACTTTAATGTGGGACTCTCCCACATGATAAGCCCATTTTTAACATGGCCCAAAAATAGGACTTTTTTCCTTTTTTTTTTTTTACAGGTCCTACGCTAATTTTTCCATTATTGTGCGAGACCTGCAAAAATATTAGCATGGGAGCACTTATGGCCTCCTATTTAGGAGACAATGTCAGGTTTATTTTCAAAAGAGAAGGGCGCTCATCTTTCGACACAAATCGGGAGATGGGCGTCCTTCTCCCAGGGTCGCCCAAATCAGCATAATCGAAAACCGACTTTGGGCATCCTCAACTGTTTTCCGTCACGGAGACGACCAAAGTTCCCGGGGGCGTGTCTGAAGCATAGCAAAGGTGGGACTGGGGCATGCTTAACACATGGGCATCCTCGGCTGATAATTGAAAAAAGAAGGGCGTCTCTGACGAGCACTTGGCCGACTTTACTTGGTCCATTTTTTCTTGCGGCCAAGCCTCAAAAAGATGCCCGAACTGACCAGATGACCACTGGAGGGAATCGGGGATGACCTCCCCTTTCTCCCCCAGTGGTCACTAACCCCCTCCCACCCTCAAAAAAACTTTAAAAATATTTTTGCCAGCCTCTATGCCAGCCTCGAATGTTATACCCAGCTCTCTGACAGCAGTATGCAGGTCCCTGGAGCAGTTTTAGTGGGTACTACAGTGCACGTCAGGCAGGCGGACTCAGGCCCATCCCCCTACCTGTTACACTTGTGATGGTAAATGTGAACCCTTCAAAACCCACCACAAACCCACTGTACCCACATGTAGGTGTCTCCCCTTCACCCCTTAGGGCTATGGTAATGTTGTACAGTTGTGGGGAGTGGGTTTTGGGTTTGGGGGGGCTCAGCACCCAAGGTAAGGGAGCTATACACCTGGGAGCAATTTTTGAAGTCCACTGCAGTGCCCCCTAGGATGCCCGGTTGGTGTTCTGGCATGTCAGGGGGACCAGTGCACTACAAATGCTGGTTCCTCCCACGACCAAATGACTTGGATTTGGTCGTTTCTGAGATAGGTGTCCTCGGTTTCCATTATCGCTGAAAACCAGGGACGACCATCTCTAAGGACGACCATATCTAAGGTCGACCTAAATGTTAAGATTTGGGCATCCCCGAACGCATTATCGAAACGAAAGATGGACACCCATCTTGTTTCGATAATATGGGTTTTCCCACCCCTTCCCGAGGACATCCTGTGAGGACGCCTTCAGGAAAACTTGGGCGCCCCAGCCCCGTTCGATTATGCCCCTCTAAGTGCTTATGTATGAAGTCTGCATTATCCAGTTAGCACGCGCTAATGTGTGCTGACAGGCAAATTACTGCAAAATGTTTTAACACATTTTGTGGTAAATATTTTTCCCGCATTAAGCACGTAGCAAATAACACATGTTGATTACATTAGCATATGTTAACTATTAGTAAATGACACTCTAAATAGTATTGACTTAATTAGCCTCTACTGCTACACCACATCCACAGATTTACAAACTACTTCAAGTTTAGCTGTGAGAAAGTGGTCTATAAATCAAAACAAATAAACATATACGTGCATACATTTGTAATGCAGAACTAAAATGTCATGTTTTTATGGAGACTCACTGCTTACATATCTCGCATAAAATTACAGCTCATAAAATTGCCATCTGCTTATATGTTAAAAGCAAAACCAAGGAACAGGAGTAAACCCTTTACAGAAACCAACAGATGAACCAACAACAGCAAAGGTAGTCTAAAGGAACAACCATAAATGTCCAAAAATGCCTTTATTGGAGAAAGACCCACTTGGCCAAGTTTTGGCAAACTGTCTGCATCAGGGGTCACCAGATTCCTAAATAGTACACACAGATAAATAACATGAAATTGAAGAAATCTTCTGAACGATGTTACAACAGTCTATGTCAGTGATTCCCAAACCTGGTCCTGGAGGCACCCCAGCCAGTCAGGTTTTCAGCATATCCACAATGAATATTCATGAGTGGGATTTGCATGCAGTGAAGGCAATGTATTCAGGTTTACCAATCTGCAATTTCCCAGATCACCTCTGGAGCCCTTTCTACAAATTGGAGTTACATGGATCAGCTTCCAAAGACAATTTTAACAACAGCTTATAGAGTACTAATAGGAGATACATGTAATTTCCTTTTTTAGTTCTTTCAGAAGTCTGAGGTGTATACCAATGTTCCTTCTAAGGGCCAAGTTGATGTGAGCAAAAATGTTCTATTACATTACCCCATCTAGCCTCTGCTCACTTTCTCTGTTTCTTTCCTTCCAACATCTGCCCTCTTTCACTGTCCCCTTCCATCCAACATTTATCCTCTATCTACCCCTTCCCATCCAGCATCTCCCCTCTTCCTTTCCTTCAATAACACGTAAGAAACTTGAAAGAAAACAATCCTTCTTACTTCTCCATTCCCTAGGGACCATGCAAGATGAAAAAGAGAGAAATCATGTTATGCCAACTTCTCTCCTGAACAAATCTTTCTTCAGTCACTTGCCAGAGCAAACTTCTTATTAATGTGTATTGATAAATTAGAAAGATGCAGGTTTAAACTTCATTGATGAGTTATTAGAAAGAAGTAGGTTTAACCTTCATAGGTGAATTCTGGACTGGTCTGACAGGATTCGTGGTCAGGAAGTCAACAGATATGCATAAACAGGGGTGAGTTGGGGGGGTGAAAAAGAATGTAGGACGATATACAGACTCATTATAATGTCTCATTTGCACAAGTCAGTAGAAGCTGAGAAGTGGAGTCATGTGTAAAAATGCAGTTGCTCAATGGTAGGGCTGGCCCTGGATATATAAATTTCACTTTTTTTATGATTCTGACAGCTCAGCCCAGATGTGTGGGAAAACCCTTCCTCAGGAGGGAGGAAGCAAAGGTTGCGCTCAAAAACCGTAAACTAAAAGCTACATTTACCTTGTCCTTCAATGTAAAATTTTAGTAAGTGTAACAGAGATGCAAAATTGATTAGGATACCATCCTGTAAAACAAATTATAGGCTCAAAGTTTTGAGAATTTCAAGTCAAAAACATAGGAATTCAAATTTGTAATATGAAGATAAGAACATTCATACTGAGTCAGATTGTTGGTCCATCTAGCAATAATCCTGCATCCAACAATGGCTGATCCAGGTCACAATTACTTGCATCTGGCACAGAGTATCAAGATTCTATGCCACTGACCACCCAGGGGATAAGTACAGTCTTTCCCCATGTCTATCTTAATAACATATTATGAACTTTTCCGCCAGGAATTTGCCCAAACCTTTTTTAAACTCGGATATGCTAACTGCTGTTACTACATCCTCTGGCAATGAGTTCCTGAGCTTAACTATTCTTTGTATCACTCCATAGTTCGACCACACCTCAAATGCAGTTCTGTGAGCAGTTCTGGACACTACATCTCAAAAAAGATCTAACAGAATTAGAAAAGGTACAGAGAAATGTGACAAAAACGATAAAGGGGATGGGGCGACTTCCCTATGAGGAAAGGCTAAAACAGCTAAGGCTCTTCAGCTGAGAGAGGAGACGGCTGAGGGGAGATATGATAAAGGTATATAAAATACTGAGTGGAGTGGAACAGGTAGATGTGAATCACTTGTTTAATCTTTCCAAAAATAATAGGACTAGGGGGCACACAAAGAAACTACCAAGTAGTAAAATTAAAATGAATCGGAGAAAATATTTCTTCATTCAACAAGTAATTATACTCTGGAATTTGTTGCCAGAGAATGTGATAAAAGCAGTTAGCTTAGCAGGGTTTAAAAAAAGGTTTGGCTAGTTTCCTAAAAGAAAAGTCCATAAGCCATTATTGAGATGGATTTGGGAAAATCCATTGCATATTCTAGAATAAACAGCATAAAATCTGTTTTGCTGCTCTGGGATCTTGCCAGGTACTTGTGACCTGAATTGGCCACTGTTGGAAACAAAATACTGGGCTATATGTCCATGCTTATATTCTTAAATCAATAATAGTTTATCGATCTAATGGTCATTTTTCTTTCCATATCAAGTCAGGTAGAGGAGTATTATGAAACAGGGTATTGTTTCATTGCTGAACACTTGCTCCCATTTCTACAATGGATTGTAAGCAGATGTGACTTCTCTAAAAGTGAGTTCATGTGGCAACATGTGATACAGTGAGGTTTCAATTTAATATTACCACTGCAATCTAGATTCTAGGAGAAGGAATTATTATATGCCTTGTAGCACGCTAAAACTATAAATAAGCAATAACTCATTCTCTGACAGCATATGAGATCCAAAGATATCATTTGTTGCAATGAAAAAGTCAGATGAGCAAAACAGCAGGCTAGAAATAGTTTAATGACGCATTAGCATTTAACTGCTTTGTCATTTCAGTTTGTCAAATTTGATAAATCAATGGATTGTGAAAATAATAAAAAATGGGTTAACAATGGAGATGTGCATTACAGCGGTAATTTTATAAAGTCATTCCTGCACATAAGTGGCTACATGCATATGCAAATGGCCTCTTATATTTCATTATTATATAGAAACAAAATAAAAATTAAGGCAGATAAATACCATAAGGCCTATCCAGCAGGGGCGTAGCCAGACAACATATTTTGGGTGGGCCTAGGCAAGTAGTGGGTGGGCACCAAGTGTCCTCCCCCCCCCCCCAACCACCACCCAAAAAATATCTCAGCTGGTGAGAAAACGCTTCTTTCCATCTTGGCAGTCTGCAGCAGGCATGCACTGAAAACTGAGCATGCGCAGGTGCCGTTATTGTGGAGAGTAGCATTTTCGTTACCATCAGGGGGAAATCTTGAGCTGGCCGAGCTTTGGATCCCCAGCAGCTACCGCTAAACGTGTGCTAATGTTGAGCGGGCCTGAGCCCTAAGTGGGTGGGCCCCGGCCCACCCAGGCACACCTGTGGCTACGCCACTGCTATCCAGCCTGCCTATCCATGCCAACTACTATTTCTTCCTCTCCTTCAGAGATCCAATGTACTTTTCCCAAGCTTGCTTGAAATTAGATACTTTTACTTTCTACACTGTCCATCAAAAAAGTTATCTAAGCGGCTATCTAAATGGCTTAAAGCAGTGGCGTAGCCACAGGTGGGCCTGGGTGGGCCGGGGCCCACCCATTTAGGGCTCAGGCACACCCATCAGTAGCACATGTTTAGCAGTAGCTGGTGAGGATCCCAAGCTCCGCCAGCTGAAGACTTCCCCCTGATGGTGATGAAAACGCTACTCTCCATGATACTGGCACCTGCACATGCTCAGTTTTCAGCGTATGCCTGCTGCAGACGGCCAAGGTGGAAAGAAGTGTTTTGCCACTTGCTGAGATATTTTTTTTGTGGTGGTGGGGGAGGGAGAACACTTGGTGCCCACCCACTTCTTGCCCGGGCCCACCCAAAATCTGTTGTCTGGCTACGCCCCTGGCTTAAAGAGTAATAAGGGGAAAATAGATCAACAAATAAAAAGGAAAGAGAAGAGGGAGGAACTACAGAATTCTAGATAAGATAGAAAAGAAGAACACACAAGAAGAATGAAGCTGTGTGGTAGAGGCTCGCGTCCAGTGCATCCAAAGGACAAGGGCAAACAGCAGGGCTAAAGAAAAGCGCAATCAAAAAGAAAAGTCTTTAATTCAGTTGTAAAGGGCCAGATTCTACATATGGCGCCTAAAAAAAATCCATGCAGATCTAAGCATATTCTATAAAAGTTAGGTGTGGTGTATAGAATACACGTAGAGGGGCATTTTTGACCGGAGACGCCCATCTCTATGGGCGCCCATCTCTGAGGATGGCGCTGCAAAGGGGCGGGGCCAACCGTATTTTGGAACGAGATGGCTGGCCATCTTTTGTTTCGATAATACTGTTGGGGCCGGCCAAATGTCAGAGATGGCCTGGTTTGAGATGGCCGGCCTTGGTTTTCGCCGATAATGGAAACCAAGAAGAAATGTGGGAAAAGATAAATTGAATTAATAGGGAAAGGGAAAATAAGTCTAAATTAAATAATAATAAAAAAGAAAGTTAAAGGAAGACAATAAGGATATATTTAGAAATTTAAAAAAGAAAAGCTAGAACTGAACCTGTAGGAAAGTTGAGACTTCTGTCATGAGGCCCAGGAGGAGGAGGTGGAGCAATACTGATGCAGGGAGCATTAGTTTCTGTTTGTGGCAAAGAGGGTGATTAAGTTGGGGGGAGAGGGAGGAATGGGGAAGATCCCCCTCATCATCAATCTGAGTTTCCTATCCCTTGGCCCTCCAAACAAAGCAGGCAAACTGCACCTTTGTAAAATACTAACACAAATCCTGCAGAAATCATGTTTCTAATGAAACCACAGACATTTACACTGCTTGCTTGTAAATTACGACTCTGCCAACAGGCCACCCAAAATCTACCCCTGAGCCCTCCAGGAATACCTAAAAACCTACTATACCTAACTGTATACCACTACAAAAGCCCTCAGGTCTGCAGGTGTCTCCTATCTATAAGTACAGTACATATTTTGTGGGTTTTGGAAGGTTCACAATTTCTACCACAAGTGTACTAGTTAGAGTGGGAGTTGGTTCTGGGTCCCTTTCTCTACAGTCTACTGCTCGGACCACTAGCCTACTTCTTGAACCAGGTTACTGCTCTAATAGGCATGGCCATAACATATGAAGGTGTCACAGAGCCTGGTATGTACAGTTACTGTCACATCTATGGGGAGGGAGGGGGTCAGTGCTCAGTTAAGGCAACTTTTTGTGACTTCTTTGTGACTGAAATAAGTCCAGATAAAAATGTCCCAAATTTTTGCCCTAGATGTTTTTTTAATCTTATTTCATTATCCCAGGAAAACATCCAAATTCTTGGCCCACCCAAATCCCACCAAAACATGCCCCCAATATGCCCCCATGAAATTTAGATGAACTGTGAAGAAAACTGTCCATCTAAATTTCAACAAGGAAAATGTTCCAATCAATGTGCAAACTCAAACGAATAAAGCCTTTCTTCCCGAGGGCAATATTCCGCAACTTGGTACAATCAATGGTACTAAGCCACCTAGACTATTGTAATGGAATCTATGCGGGATGCAAAGAACAAATCATAAAGAAACTCCAGACTGCTCAAAACACCGCAGCAAGACTTATAATTGGAAAAACGAGATTCAAAAGCGCCAAACCCCTACATGAAAATCTACACTGGCTCCCGATCAAAGAACATATTGCCTTTAAAATATGCACCCTAGTTCATAAAATCATCTACGGCGAGACCCCGGGATACATGACGGACCTCATTGACCTACCAACCAGAAACACTACAAGATCAACATGCACATACTTATACCTCCACCACCCAAGCTGCAAAGGACTTAAATATAAATCAACCTATGCATCCAGCTTCTCCTTTATAAACACACAACTATGGAACACACTACCAAACGCCATGAAAGCAATGCATGATCTATTAAACTTCCAGAAATCAACGAAAACTAACTTGTTCAAAAAGGCATACACTAATGACCCAGCTTAAATGCTTCGACCCTGCAACACAAAGACACTAATATTCGAACTGGACATAACTTTTTATTCCCTAAGATGTCTGTCGCACACGAACCTTACTACAATATCACTCTGTATCTGTCATACCGGAATTGGCGATCACCACCACGGTAATATGTAAGCCACATTGAGCCTAGGTGGGAAAATGTGGGATACAAATGCAATAAATAAAATAAATAAATAAATAAATATGCCCCCAAATAGCAACTTTGACATTTTCCCCATGTAAAATGTCCATCTAGTGCTTCGTGCTGCTTTTGAGATGTTTTTCTTTTTTGAAAATGAGCATCATAGTAACATGGTACATGACAGTAGGTAAACACATGAATGGTTCAGTCAGTCTGTCCAACAGTCACACTCATTATCAATTCATGATGAAACCAACGATGAATGTGATATAAATACTTGATCATGGTCTTTCTTTTACTTTTTTGGGACATAGACTGTAGAAATCCACCCGGCACTGCCCTTATGTTCCAACTACTAGGTAGCAGGTGCTATTTGGATAATTAGTGTTAAATATGAACCTCTTAAAAATAAACAAATAGGGGCCCTGTTTACTAACCCATGCTATAAGCGCTCTAGCATTTTTAGTGCATGCTAACGCTAGAGACACCCATAGGAATATATGGGTGTCTCTAGCATATGCTAATTTTAGCGTGCGCTAAAAATGCTCATGCATCTTAGTAAACAGGGCTGTAGGTGAATAACTGGAGCTTTATTCCAGTATAGTGTCCCTTCCTTTGCAAATATTATATGGAGCACAACATGCAATTAATTTTATTATGGACCTTTCATGCATTCAATAGGAGTAAAGGAGCAACAAGTACTCAAGGTTGAGCAGCAGCAAAGAAAAAGAAAGTGAGGTCCAACAAAATGAAGAATTCAAGATGTGAAGACAAATATAATTGTATTTAGAAAAGTCAGTATGTTAAAAAGACTTTTTAACATACAGACTTTTCTGAATAAAATTATATTTGCCTTTACATCTTGAATCCATTCACACTTTCAGCAACTGTTGATGTGCTTAAAGTTATCATTTTATTCTACCCAGTCCTAGAAAGCTGTGATGAATAGTATAGAAACTATGGTCTCATTTTATGGGGAAATGGAGTTATTTCAGCTTCTTCTATTTTCACTTCCTAATGGGCACACTTGATCATGAACTATAAACTAGATAATTGATTCACTAGTTTTTCTCTCAAGAATAAGGTATGCAGTTTCTCTAAGCTAGCTTCCCCTCAAGCATTTCATCTATAAAACATGATCAGACCTCAGTCAAATTTCAAAGCTCTACATTGCCCAAACAGTTTAACTTGAATCCTCATTTTATTTGTTTTGTTTAATACTCATCGAATGTGTCTCTTTAAAACATTTGCATATATCAGTAAGAAAAAAAAATCCTTACTGGATTAAATTCTCATGTTGTAAAATAATTTTAAAATCTATGGGCTCTAATGAAATAGTAATTCATGCATGCAACCCATGAATTATGTATGCAATTTCTGTTTTTAGTTGGAATGAATTTGTTTTCTCAGGTAAATGAGCAAATTGCATGTTATCAGCATAGAGGAGGCAGCATTCTTCTCTCTCTCTCTGTTTGTTTATTTTTTTTTTACAAAAATGCCTATTGAAAAATCACAATTTGAAGAGAGGTAGGTTCCTGTGGCTAAGGCTGTAGCACTGAAAAGCAGGAGATTAGGGTTTGGATGCCCTGTCTGATGAAGAGAGATGGACCTTGGCAACAAAACATATATGGTACATTCAAGGAGAAGGAACAGATGAATTCTACTACAGCGGTGATGCTTACAACCCTCCACTGAGGGGAGCATTTCAGGCAGGGCACTTCTCCAATGCTGGATATCCAGACATCACTGTCTGTAAGAGAAAGAAGAAAATGATTATATCCAATCTGACTTGTTTAAAATTTAAATCTCAGTGCTTTATTCTTTGTCTTTTTGTTTAATTATAATGCAACATCAAAAGAGACTTACGGCCTTATTTTCGAAAGTGATGGGCGCCCATATTTCGACCCAAATTGGGAGATGGGTGCCCATCTCGCAAAGGCGCCCAAATCGGTATAATCGAAAGCCGATTTTGGATGTCTTCAACTGCAATCTGTCTCGGAAACGGGCAAAGTTGACGGGGGCGTGTCAGAGGCGTGGTGAAGGCGGAACTGGGGCGTATTTATCGGTCGAGGAGAAAGGCGTTTTTAGCGCAAATTTGGGTCACTTTTTTGGACCCTTTTTTTCACAAACAAGTCCCAAAAAAGTGCCCTAAATGACCAGATGACCACCGGAGGGAATCGGGGATGACCACCCCTGACTCCCCCAGTGGTCACTAACCCACTCCCACCAAAAAAAAAAAGATCTTTAACAACATTTTTTTACAGCCTGTGTGCTAGCCTCAAATGCCATACCCAGCTCCATCACAGCAGTATGCAGGTCCCTGGAGCATTTGTTAGTGGGTGCAGTGGATGTCAGCCAGGTGGACTCAGGCCCATCCCCCCCTACCTGTTACACTTGTGGTGGTAAATGGGAGCGCTCCAAACTGCCCCTAAAACCCACTGTACCCACATCTAGGTGCCCCCCCTCAGCCATAAGTGCTATGGTAATGGTGTAGAGTTGTGGGCAGTGGGTTTTGGGGGGGATTTGGGGGGCTCAGCACCCAAGGGATGGGAGCTATGGACTTTGGAAGTATTTTACTTTTTTTTAAATTGTTACAAGTGCCCCCTAGGGTGCCCGGTTGGTGTCCTGGCATGTGAGGGGGACCAGTGCACTACGAATTCTGGCCCCTTCCATGACCAAATGCCTTGGATTTGTTCGTTTTTGAGCTGGGCGCCTTTGGTTTCTATTATCGCTGAAAAACGAAACCGCCCAGCTCAAATCCGCACAAATCCGATGATTTACCCGGCATAAACCGTATTATCGAAAAAAAAGATGGTCGCCCATTTAAAAAAAAAAAATACGGTCTGTCCCACCCCTTCACGTACCCGTTCTCGGACATAGATGCCCATGGAGATGGGTGTTCGCGTTCGATTATGCCCCTCCACGGGGCCCTTTTACTAAAGGTCATTAAGCACTCACCCCCAGAGTCTATATATGGCACCCAAATTTGGGTGCACTTCCATGATGCAAATACAACTTAATTGGCTAATGAGCTGTTAACCATCAATAATTGGATGCTAAAAAAAAACAATTATTGATGATACGCAGGTCAATAGCAGTGCTATCTCTCCAGCAGGCAAAGAACAGAAAATACTGTAACTTTCTTTTAGGACAAAATTTGAGCCTTGCTGCTATCCTTTTTAATACTCTTGATTGTTAAGTTTGTACCTCTAGAGAAAGTTTCAGTTTAAAACCATGGGAAAGGGGTTGCACAGTATGGAAAGTAGTTAATAATGCTTGTTTCTCTCTTTTTAATTTTTTTATTTTTTCTAAGACTGAATCAGGAGTGGAGGAGTAGATTAGTGGTTAGTGCAGCAGACTTTCATCCTGGGAAACCTGGTTTGATTCCCCCTGCAGTTCCTTGTGACTCTGGGCAAGTCACTTAACCCTCCATTGCCCTAGATACAAATGAGTACCTGTCTATACCATTATTATTATTTATTTTGTAGCATTTGTATCCCACATTTTCCTACCTATTTGCAGGCTCAATGTGGCTTACAATTGTTCTGTAATGGTGATCACCAAATTCCTATGCAAACCACTTTGAATGTAGTTGCAAAAAACACATAGGAATTTCCCTTTCTCTTTCTAGACTCTTAGTGTTATGGTGGCAGAAAATTCAAGATTTAAAACTATGGAGAAAAGGGTATGGTGACTAGTTTGCTTCTTTTTAAAATTCTGTTTATCAATAACCTACAATTCCTCTTTTAAACCCAATCTTTAACTTACCAAGCACAGAGCAAAATAATATCACTTAGAGCAATGTCCTCTTCTCTCAAAACGTATCATGTGGCTATTCTTATGTTGCTATTCTACAATATAAAGATTCATGTTCTGGCATATAAACATTAATGTGACTGTTTTAACCTGTTGAAATGTGAGATGTAGATTTTTCTAAAATGGATGTTTAAGCTGCCCATAACCAAGGTGTAAATGTCCATTTCTCCTTATATTTTAGAATATGCTCTACATTGGCAGATCCTGTTCTAAAATACAAGCGTAACTTGAGATGCCCTCATCTGAACATTTTGATTCTGTTTGTGCAGCGCTGCATACGCCTTGTAGCGCTATAGAAATGCTAAATAGTAGTAGTAGTAGCATTCTAAAATGCTGTGCAACAAAGGCTTAGGTTATGCAAGTGACCTGACACTTCCTATTTATTTAGTTATTGCATTTGTACCCCACATTTTCCCACCTATTTGTAGGCTCAATGTGGCTTACATAGTACCGTCAAAGGCGTTTGCCCAGTCTGTGGATAACAAATACAAAGTTGTATAGTGATCGTATGAGGTATAAGTGGAGGGTCGGAATGGATGAAGATTGCGTGTTGTCCTGTCCGATCGTAGTCATGCTGTGTTGGTAGGTGAAGAGGGTTACATGGGGTCGTTGGGGTAAGCCTTTTTGAAGAGGTTGGTTTTTAGTGATTTCCTGAAGTTAAAGTGGTTGTGGATTGTTTTCACAGCTTTTGTAGCCCATTCCATAGTTGTGTGCTTATGTAGGAGAAGCTGGCTGTGTAAGTTGTTTTGTATTTCAGTCCTTTGCAATTTGGGTAGTGTAGGTTTAGGTAGGATCTTGATGATCTGACTTTGTTTCTTATTGGTAAGTCTATGAGGTATGTCATGTATTCTGGGACTACGCCGTATATGATAGCTGCAGTCAACTGAGTGGGTGGAATATGAAGGAGATTTTTGAGTGACAGGTGGAAATATTTTTTTCTGAGCTAACTGGTGCTTTCTTTTAGGCTAGTTGACACGGGAGAATTTATACTATGTTTCAGATTTTTAAAGGGATGCACACATGAATGTAGTATACTATTAAATTATTACATTTACTTGTAATGCCTACACTTAGAAATGCTTGGTAATGCACTCATTCCTTATCTCCTATTTAATACAATATTGCAGGGATGGACTGTATTTATGTATCAATATAGGCTTTTTGAAATGAGTTAAACAAAAACAATTGAGGCAAAACTTTTGTTGTTATTTTGAACTACATTCCAGAGCAGTCATTTAAGGTCCTTTTACTAAGCTGGGGTAAAAGGTGACCTTAGTGTGCTCTTACATGGGTCTTTCCCACACGCTATGGCCAATTTTTCCATGACATTTGATTTAATGCCTATGTGCTAATGTTGCCATTAGCGTATGGCCATTAACCAAAATGATGGCCCTGTTTACTAAGACGCGTTAGCATTTTTAACGCGCCTATAATTAGAATGCATGCTAGCCATGTAGGCGCCTATAGGGATATTGTAGGCGCATTCACAGTTAACGTGTGTACATGGTTAATGCACTTTAAAAATTTAACGTGCCTATAACATGGCTTAGTAAACAGGGCCCTTAGTGTTTGAACACTTACCGCCAACCATTTTGTAAACAGTAAGGGCTCACATGCTAATCCTGTGCTAATCAGTTAACACATAGCAATGGAGATGCACTAACTGATTAGCACAGAAACACCCACTCTCCACCTCCCCCCCCCCAAATGCCCCTCCATAGAATAAAATAATAAAAAAATACTTTGTGCACAGTTTGCGTGCACTAATGTCAAAGTTACCGCAGAATGTCTGAGTGCATCTTGCAGTAAGTCCTTTGAAACTGCATTAGGCATGGGTTAGTGCCTAATGCAGCTTAGTAAAAAGGCTCCTTAGAGCATAACCCAGTGTTACTGAAATGTTATACTCCATCCATATAGCCCAGACAGTGGAGGTAATAACGCATTATGAAAAGAGCATTATGATTCTTCTTGTTTATCACTGATTATATCACTGCTAAAAGGAAAGGTTCTGGAAATGAACAGTTGTTAATCAGCTCATTTGCAAGTGTAATATATATCATTTTGGCAGAATGAAATGGAGTGGGTTTGCATGCTATTGTTTTTATGTATTATATATAGCACAAAGAATAGATGTTCAGTGTACCTAAAATAATTGAAAAGTAAAGATTATTTTAAATATTACATTGTTGCTGTAAAATGGTTCACTTAACCACAGTTTTCTTTTCTCTGAAAACATTCATTGCCTGCACAAAGTTAAAAATGAGATTTCCTCTAAAAGGACAGCTATCTTATTAATTTTTTGTACCACTTTTCAAAACTTCTAAAGTATTCCATTAGATTATTAACTACTGTTAATATTAGAAACAAAATCTTGATAAATTGTTGGTGTGGAATGTGATTTTAGAAAGGTCTTCTAAATTGGAACATAGACGTCCAAGTTGGGATGTCTGATGTCCCACTAGTATCTTACTATAGAATAGGATCTGCTAATGTTGAGAAGAAAAGAGAAGCAGTTAATACTGCAGGTGAACAAACTGGAGGATGACAATTCCAGGCAAAAGAATGGAGCAAACCAGTATTGCAAGATAGCACTATATTGATGAAACATCTCATAAATGGAAACCCAATGTGACTATGATTCAGCACACACTTGCATCAGGGAATGTGATCTGCAATAATAGATACATATGTATACTATATAAAATGTCCCAAACATTAATTCTTCATTTGTAACATGCACCATAATCAAACATTTGAAACGCTTTTTTTTAATAGCATTTTTTTTAGACAACGGGGACCATCAGATACTGTATTGTAGCAACTCACACCATAGGGAACCTTCTGTTCCTTTTTCAATTGTGAAGGAAAAAATGGTTGTGGTGCAAATCTTCATTGGCTCACCCTTCAAAAATTTTTTTATTCACATTATATATATAGTAGTATTTTCTCTTAACAAAATTATTTTCTAATGTACTGAGATCAATATCATCAGCGTGCATAATAGCACCAAACTTATCTTAAAGAAAGGCAGCACTTTCAATTCCCAGGAGAACCTCCGCCGACATGGCCAGGTTTCGCAGAACTACCTCAGGGAAGAGGCTCTTAACTGGAACATAATATGCTCACTCCTGTCTTAGAAGAAAAAATGGCTAGTCCCCACATCTTTAGTTTTAATGGTCTAACTATTGGAATAATAGATACATAAGCATACAAGAATGATTATACAGAATGGCCAATACTAGTGAATAAAAAATGATGAATGAAAAAACATAAATTTTAACTGAAGCAAAAAATAGTTAAAATTAAAAAAAACATTGCTGTATCCAGTGGCATACCAAGGGGGGGCGGTCCGCTCCAGGTGCACGCCGCTGGGGGGGGGGGGTGCCGCGGCGCACGCCTGTCAGCTGAGTTCGCTGACTTTGCTAACTTCGCTGCAGCTCCCTCTGCCCCAGAACAGGTTACTTCCTGTTCCGGCTGGGACAGAGGGAGCTGCAGCGAATTTAGCAAACTCAGCTGACAGACGCGCACCGCGGCACCCCCCCAGCGGCATGCACCCGGGGGGGGGGTGTCATTTCGCCGGGGGGGGGCCGCATCGGCGATCCACCCTGGGTGTCATGCTGGCTAGGATCGCCACTGGCTGTATCCATAAATATAAAAGGCTAAGACAATAAATTAGTTTTTAAAACAATAAATTATTTTTTTTAAAACAATAAAACATAACATCCCCTGTACTAGGTGCTGATTAGTTTGTAAATTGTTTTCTTCTTTAACTCCTCCTGATTTTGGATTTTTTGGAACCCAATTTAAGTGGACTTGAGTGTTGTTAATTATGCAATGATATTATATTACTTCAGAGATGTGATGTATAACACTTTTCCGGTTCAAGTGTATAATCTTGAAAATGATTTAAAAATTAAAAAAATAAAATAAAATAAAAAAAAAACAAAACATAACATCCCCTTTTATAAAGTTGCCGAATGGTAATGCCAACACAGCCCACTGAATCTGAATAGACCGTGTCGGCATTACCGCACTGGCAGCTGCTAGCACAGCTTTGTAAAGGGGGGAAGGGAATTATCATTTCATACATAAATATCAAATAGTGACATAATAATTTCAAATGTTTAAAAATGGTTTACATAAATGTACATATAAATAAAACAGAACATAAAACAGTATAAGCATATATAATAGCTTGTGTTTATAGGAAAACTTGAAAAAAATTATACTGCTCTAATATACCAGTAGCTTATGATAAAAATCACTTCTGCGCAATAATGAATTACAATGACACTGCCTTAATAAAAACAGATACTAATGGAATAATAAATTACAAATTTCATATGAATGGCATGCTGTGAATTGAGTGATGTACAATATGAGTGAACATGCAGAATAAATCCGTGTTATGTGTAAAAATTGCTGCTATGAGTGATGAAGCCAACCACTAAATTTCATAAACGCAAAGCACAGTTTTTGCTGAAAGTAACCCACACATGATTGTGTGATCTGCTAAAAAATGTGAATGTCATTCTAGCATAAATATGGATGGTGGAAGACAGTAAGAACTAGATTTTATATATGGCACATAAAAAGTTGGCGCTATAATCGGTGCTTAGATTTAGGCGATTATTATAGAATACTAGTAAAAAAAGACCCGTTTCTGACACAAATGAAACGGGCGCTAGCAAGGTTTTTCTCGGAGTGTGTATGTTTGATATAGTGTATGTGAGAGCAGTGGCGTACCAAGGGGGGGGCGGTGGGGGCAGTCCGCCCCGGGTGCACGCCGCTGGGGGGGTGCCGCGCGCCTGTCGTCTCTTCGTTTTCATGCTCCCTTTGCTCCGGAACAGGTTACTTCCTGTTCCAGGGCAGATGGAGCATGAAAACAAAGAGCCGGCAGGCGCGCGGCACCCCCCGCCCCAGCGGCGTGCACCCGGGGGGGGGGGATTTCGTCAGGGGATCAGGGGTTCTTTTGCCGGGGGGGGGGCGTCGCGCTGTTCCGGGTGTCAGCCCCCCTAGGAACGCCACTGTGTGAGAGTGACTATGTGTGAGAGAGAGAATGAATGTGTGAGTGTATGTGTGAGAGAGAGAGAGAGAGAGAGTGAGTCTGGGTGTGAGTGTGTCTGTGAGAGAGAGAGAGTGTGTGTGTGTGAGAATGTGCAAGTGCGTATGTGAGACACAGTGTGAGAGAGAGAGAGAGAGAGTGTGTTTCACACAGATACAGTGTGTGCGAGAGAGAGAGTGTGTGCGAGAGAGAGAGTGTGTGTGAGACACAGACTCTCTGTGAGACTGAGTGTATGAGACCAAGAGAGTGTGTGAGTGACTGTGTGACACATAGAGAGTGAATGTGATACAGTGTGAGACATAGAGTGTGTGAGAGACTGTGTGTGAGAGTGAGAGAGAGAAAGACATTGACTGTGAGAGAGAGAGAGTGTGTGTGTGTGTGACAGAGATACCTCCCCCCCTCTGGTGTCAGCCCCCCTCCCTCCCTCTCTCTGGTATCAGCCCCCCCCCTCTCTCTGGTGTCTGAGCGTTACTGTGCAGGACGCTGAGCTCTGGCTGTGTTCAAGGAACTGACCAATCCTATTTAATAGAATGCACCTCCAACATTCTGAAGCCGAGAAACCTGGTGTAGTTGGTCACTTCTGCTTGTGACGAACCCGGAAGTACGTGATGTCAATTCAGGAGATGGATACAGAGAGCAGGAATGCCTCAGCCATGCAGTCAGCTTCAGAATGTTGGAGGTGCCAGTAAATGCCCATGCAGTAAGCAAAATATTGCCATGCGGCCACTGACAGCTGGAACCCTTAGTACCTCCTATTTAGCGCCAGATTACCACTGGACACACCCCCTGGTGCTGGAAAATAAAATGTATTTTCTACTGCAGAAGTGGTGAGTGGCAAAAGTAGGACTACCTCTGGGCTCCTGGGCGAACCCGGTGGTGGATCTGATTTGCTGTATGCCAAGCTCACGCTTCCTCTTCCACCCCTTAGTAAAAGATCTCCTAAAAGAAGACCATGCTGCATATTTTGTAAAAACAATACAGCTGGGAAAGGCATAGAAGTCATCAATATCAAGTTGCCATAAAATAAAATGGAATTATTTATTTATTTATTTAGGACAGTTATATACTACTATCTCAAATAAAAATTCTAATTCAATGTGGCTTACAAAGTAACAAATGTGTTCAGTTGAAAAACCGCTCTGATTGCATATAACAAGCAAATAGCAATGTAACTACAAATTTCTAGTATCATATAACTTACAATCTAGAACATATAACATGTTTATAATAATAATAATACATCAGAAATAGACTGTAAATACAGACAGTTGAAGATTAATCAGGTATAATTGAGGGTTAACTAATTCAATTGTTGATGATCGATCTCATCAGATTGGTTTTCAACAGCTTTCAAAATGAGAGATAGTCTTCAATTTCACAGAGTTGCTTGGGTAAAGAGTTCCATTTAGTTATACTTTAGTATGAAAATCCAGCATTATGGATAGTTTTATATTGGATTTTATTACACTTAGGGAAGTCTCTGGAGGATTTTTTCGCATTACGTGTAGGAAGTTCTATCAGATTCTGTATATAGGAGGGGGATGCGCCATAAATTATTTGGGGGCTCCTTTTACTAAGTGGCAGTAAGCCCAATACAAGCTTACTGCTCATTATAATGGAAGCACTGTCAGGCTACCGCAGCAGCCCGGCGGTACTTACCACCCCTACTGTGCCATCATTTCCGGTGCTACAAAAATTAATTTATTTTTGTAGCACCAGACTCTACCTGATGGTAATCAGGCAGTGCACGGCACTACCCAGTTACCACTGGGTTGGCACAGGAGCCCTTAACGCCACCTCAATGGGTGGCGGTAAGCGCTCCCCCCAAAAAAAGTGGCCACATGGCAAGTGCTTGCTGCCTGGCTATTTCTTGCAGGAAAGCGAGACCTTCCCTTTTACCAGCTGCAGTAAAAGGGGGCCTTGGCGCACTTATAAAACATGCATCAATGCCAGCGCTGGCCCCCTTTTGCCGTAGCTTGGTAAAAGGGGCCCTCAGTGAGTAAATGCGCATAATTTTAAAGTAATATGTGAACTTTTGGGTAGCCAATGTAGTTTGAGTAGAACTGGGGTCGCTTTGGAGTAACGGGATGCTTTAACTACAAAACAAGCTGCTGTGTTTTGAGCAGTTTGTAAATCACCTAAAGCATTGTGTTTTAATGTGAAGAAAAACACTGTGGGCTATAAATGTGAAAACATGGTATCCCCACATCAGTGGAAATAACAAGACATATGACATACATATTGGCATCGATACTGCTTATGTGGTGAAATGGACATTAATACAGCAGTGTTGTACTGCAAGAACATCCATTAAAAAAAAAATATATCAACTTGGGAACACAGGAGCATAAACATCTCTGTGGCAGCATATATTATGGAAGGATTAATTGTTTAACAGGTTAATTCATTCTTCATAAATATGGGCGTCCTCGGTTTCCATTATCGGCGAAAACTGGGGACGATCATCTCTAAGGTCGACCTAAATGCTGAGATTTGGGCGTCCCCGACCGTATTATCAAAATGAAAATTGGGTGCCCATCTTGTTTCAATAATATGGGTTTTCCCCGCCCCTTCGTGGGGACGTCCTGTGAGGACGCCCTCAGGAAAACTTGGGTGCCCTGTTCGATTATGCCCCTCCACACGATCTATAGAATAAAAATCCAGTAAACCAGTTCAGCAAATTTCCTGAGATTCCTATCCCACTAATTTGAGCATGATCAACCAAATCAAAGTCATAGGACAAATTTTCATAGGACAAATCAAACTGCATCAAAACTGTCTTGTGCCCCTTACTAAACAATGTTCTTCCCTCTGTATTAATAATACTTAGAACTGTTTCTGTGCTATATAATGCTATATAATTATCTAAATCCAAGTTGTGTTCCATGCAAGATGTCATGTCTATCCCAATATTCTTGCAATTCTATAAAGGGAAAGGGAAATGGGACTTGATATACTGCCTTTCTAAGGTTTTTTTGCAACTACATTCAAAGCAGTTTATATATATTCAGGTACTTATTTTGTACCAGGGGCAATGGAGGATTAAGTAACTTGCCCAGAGTCACAAGGAACTGCAGTGGGACTTGAACTCAGTTCCCTAGGAACAAAGTCTACTGCACTAACCACTAAGCTATTCCTCTACTCCTGACCAACTGGAACCAAGATTTAGGTGCCCCAATGTTATTTGCTTAGCGCCAATTTCTTTAACAGCTTCTTGGTGCCAAGATTCTGCTATAGAATATTAGCACAAGTCGGGATTAGCATGTGCCAACAGTTGCACCAAATCATTGACAGTTGTACTGTTGATGCCTAACTGTGCACTGAAAAGCACATACCTTATAGTAATGTATACATTATGCACATATTTCAGAAATACTCTCATGACCCACCCATGTTTAAGCCCCTCATAATTATGCACTAAGCAATGTTGGATCTTATGGAATAGCACCTAGCACTTACACACATAATTGCCAAAAGGGGCGCTTAGGGAGGACAAGGTCATAGTGGAGAAACAGAATGAATTCTTTGCTTCTGTCTTTAAGGATTAAGATGTAAGAGATCTGCTGGTACTGGAAATGGTTTTCAAGGTGATGATATGGAAGAATTGAAAGAAATATCAGTGAACCTGGAAGATGTACTGAGCCAAAATGACAAATTAAAGAATAGTAAATCACCTGGACTGGATGGCATACATCCAAGGGTACTCAAAGCATGAAATTGCTGACCTGCTTTTAGTAATATGTAACCTGTTGTTAAAATCATCCATAGTATCTGAAGATTAGAGGGGGGCCAATGTGATGCCGATTTTTAAAAAGGGTTCTAGGGGTGATCTGGAAAATTATAGACCAGTAAGCCTGACATCGGTGCCAGGCAAAATAGTGGAAAGTATTATAAAGAATAAAATTATAGAAGACGTAGACAAACATGGTTTAATGGGACAGAGTCAGCATGGGTTCAGCCGAGGGAAGTCTTGCCTCACCAACTTGCTTCATTTCTTTGAAGGTGTGAATAGACATGTGGCTAAAGGTGAGCCGGTTAATGTAGTGTATCTAGATTTTCAGAAAGTTTTTGATAAAGTTCCTCATGAGAGACTCCTGAGAAAATGAAAGAGTCATGGTATAGGAGGCAAGATTCTGGTGTGGATTAGGAATTGGCTATTGGACAGAAAACAGAGGGTAGGGTTTAATGGTCATTTCTCTCAATGAGAAGAGTGAACAGTGGAGTGCCTCAGGGATCTGTACTGGGACCGGTACTATTTAAGATATTTACAAATTATATGGAAATCGGAACTATGAGTGAGGTGATCAAACTTGCAGCTGATACAAAACTATTCAAGGCTATTAAAACGCGTGCAGACTGTGAAATATTGCAGGAAGACCTTAAGAAATTGGAAGATTGGGTGTCCAAATGGCAGATGAAATTTAATGTGGACAAATGTAATCACAGTTACCTGATTCTATGGTCTACCTTGGGGGTCAGCGCTCAATAAAAAAAGATCTGGGTGTCATTGTAGATAATACACTGAAATATTCTGCTCAGTGTGTGGTGGCAGCCAAAAAAGCAAACAGGATGCTAGGAATTATTAGGAAAAGGATAGTGAATAAGACCAAAAATACTGTAATGCCTTTGTATCGCTCCATGGTGCATCCACACCTTGAGTATTATGTTCAATTCTGGACACCGTATTTCAAAACAGATATAGAGGAATTAGAATAGGTTTAAAGAAGAGTGACTAAAATCATAAAGGGGATGGGATTCCTCTCATATGAGGAAAGCCCCCCCCCCCCATCACAAGGAACTACAGTGGGAATTGAACCCAGTTCCCCAGGAGCAAAGCCTGTTGCACTAACCACTAGGCTATTCCTCCACTCCACTGCTTGCCCTGGAATTTGTAGTATTGTAGTGTATTGTAACATTTATACCCCGCGCTTTCCCATTTATTAGCAGGCTCAATGCGGCTTACATAATATATAATAGGTTTACAAGATAACACAAAAAGGAAAAACAGCTAAATATAGTAAATAAAGAGGTGAACAATAAAAGTGGGTAAGTAAGATGGGTAAGGGGGTAGAGGAGGAAGTAAGAAGAGTGTGTAAATTGGGATTGTGTGTTGTAAATTAAAGAAAAAATGAATAATGATGGTTGGGAAAGGGATGTATGTGTGGAGTGTTATCATGATTTGGGTTTCTGCCAGGCACTTGTGACCTGGACTGGCCACTGCTTGAAGCAGGATACTGGCTAGATTGACAATTGGTCTGACCCAGTATGGCTATTCGTATGTTATTATGTTTAAGCAACTAGCAGGGGTTTTAATGCACATTAATTTTTAAGCACCAACCCTGCTAATGATTAACAGACATTAAAATAGCCAGCACAGAAAAAAACTATGCACTAGTATTCCTCCTACCAACTCTTTATTGCCAATTGACCTCTTCATTAAAGATGGATGCCCCCTAGTGTTAATACCACAGCCTACTGGTAGGGATCATCAGCTAAGGTTACCATATGGCTCCAGAAAAAGGAGGACGTCAGCCCCATATTGGACCCAGTGCAGGGTGGAATCAGAGAAGACTACTCTAGTCCTGGTCCACTGGACTGCCATTGAGACCTTTAAATAGATTGGGGGGTTGAGAGGTAGGGGCAGGTCAGCCTTTGTAAGGGGCAGAGGTTGTGCTCATTGGTGGGGTTTTTTGATGGGCAGGGGAGAATTGAAACTTGAAGGAGGATTGGAATGGTGGGATGTTGGATGAGATGTTGGATGAGATTTTGAGATGTCAAGGGATCAGAATGAGAGGATGTCACAGGGATTTTAATACAAGGGGAAATTGGAATGAGGTGTCACGGAGTTTGAAACTTGAAGAAGAATTAGAACAAAGATGTCAAAGAAGGTTTGAGATTTTGAGAGGGGATAGGTTGAGTCAGAAGTCAGAGGAAAGCTACTGCTGCAGTACATTATTTATTAATTTAACGCTAATTTGGCTAGCACCATTTCTCATATTGTGGCAAACAGTGTGGGTGCTCCCATGCTATCTACCACTGCATGTAGTGCAGTGGGAATGCATTAAGAGCTGGATTCAGTAACTAGCACTGAAAAATAGGTACTAAGAAAAATCAGTGCTCAACACGATTATATAAAAGGTGCTATGGGATGAACACCCTTTATAAAATAGCACCTAGCGGGGATTTCCATGCCCAACTGTGGGCACAAGGTCTTATACCAGCTGAAACCTGGAATTCTATACCATTGTGCAAATCTTTTGAGAATGCCTCGAGCCACCCATTCCCTTCCCATGGCTATATCCCCTTTTGGGTTACACACTATGGGATTTGGATGCCCAGGTTTATAGAATAGTGTGCAGTCAGATGTACATGCAAACCCTAATTGGTACCAATTAATGTCAATAATTGTTAATGTCCAATTATTGATGTTAATTGGCTTGTTAATCAATTAGGTTGTGTACTCATCTGAGCATCATGCCCAAATTCAGGCACTTTTTATAGAATGTGGGGGTATGTGTTGCATTGGGCCTGTTCAAAACAGGTCAATTAAGAGTGATGATAGATATGGTACTTGTGATACCATGGGGTACATGAAATCAAATAAAAAAAAAGACTCTTATTTTTCACATTATTATTCGTATGATTAACATTTTATGTACTTTGACATTGTTTTTTTTAGACATACCTACATTTGATTGAGCAACATTGAGACATATCATATAGTCCTACCATGAGTCTAAAATAAGTAATGTATACACTCTGTATGGAATCTATAGCCAGATGAATCTATGAAAATCAGAATGATTCATTGCACCATCTGTTAAAAATTATGGAAGTCCACATGCAGTTTCTGTTGTGCTGTGAGAACAGATGGAGCACTCTAAATAATCTGAACTGTAATCATTTTACATAGATCCATTACAAGGTGCTTGATAAATACTGGCTATTGCACTAGGGAAGTCAAAATACACACACACACTCACACACACACACACACACACACACACACACAGAGCTCTGCCATAGATGAAAAAGATTTATGCTTGTTGCCTTGAGGGAGAAAATTAAAAGAACAATACAGATTTTCAATGTTATATTATTTTGTTCCCAGAACAATGCATGACACTTTTGTTAAGATTAATGCTAGAGATGGTGATGATAATGAGCTGATAAACTTATCAAGGTAGATAGGATTTTCCTTCAGATAAGGGTCCTTTTACAAAGCTGTGGCAAAAGGGGTCCTGTACTGGCATCAGCGTGTGTTTTTCATGCACATCGAGGCCCCCTTTTAACGCAGCGGGTAAAAGTTAGGTCTTTGTTCTTTTTCAAGAAATGACCATATGGCAAGCAAAGCACTTGTCACGCGGCCATTTCAGAGGGAACACTTACTGCCACCCATTAAGGTGGCAGTAAGGGCTCCCGCGCTAATTCAGCAATAATTGGGCAATGAGCGGCGCTGCCCGATTGCCGCTGGGTACACACCATTGCTACAAAAATTTTAATATTTTTGCAGCACCGGAAATGGCGTTCACTGGGGGAGGAATCTAATGCCAAGCTGCTGCAGTGGTTTGATGGTACTTCCCTTTTATCGAGCAGTTAGCCTGCACTGGGCTTACTGCCGCTTCGTGAAAGGGCCCTGTGATAGTATTTCAGAGAATGGCTTGAAAATGAAAACAAAGGATTGCTAGAGGAACAGAAGGCATCATCAGTTTTAGAAACAAGGTCACAGTGGAAAGTAGCTGACGTCCATTAACATTATGACCTTTCAAACAGGCGGTGTGTACACATGATCTAAATCCATGAAAGTTTAATAAATATTTTAAAAAGTAACAAAATCAGAAAAAGTATTTGGGAAATTTGAATGGCAAATTACTAAACTTGGATGGGGTCACTGCAAGCTTTTACATTATTCAGTTGACAGCAAAGTGACTGCAGAAACTATCTACGTAGTGAATATGAAAAGTTTGACTGATGGCAATTACTCAGAATATGTTTTACATATGCAGAAAAAGTGTCAACTCAGCACAAGTTTGAAATTTGCGAACAGTTATCATAATGCAAAGGCGTCGGTTCTGGTTACTGTCCATTCACTCACTCATACAAATTCAGACTTTCATTCAGCCGCCAAAAGGAGCAAAAAGACTTCCATGAAAGATTGAATCCGTTTTAAAGATGAGACTCTTTATTCTAAAGCTTTTGGCTCATTTTGTCTTTCTACTTTTTTCTCTGGCATTTTTAAAATATTAAGGCCTTCTTTTACAAAGCTGTGCTAGCTATTCCCGCATGACAAATGAGAGGAAGCCCATAGGTATTGAAAGGGCTTCCTCTTAGGCTTCTTCTTATTTTCTACACCAAGAATCAGTAGCACAGCTTTGTAAAAGGAGCCCTGACTTTTTTTTCATGGTAGTAGTTTTCCAGTTCAGTTTTTATTTTCTTGTATTTCTAAATTGCATGTCAAACTTATGCATGAAGAGGGAACGTTCAGTCTTCTCCAGAAGCATATGGGTCTGCAGGTACAAAATAAGATCATTTAGAAAAGGAAAGTCTATGGAGTTTTCCTTTTAAAATGGGGGCTGGCCATGCACTCTTCAGGTAGAAGACAACCAGGGCTTTTTTTTAGGGGGGTACTGAGTACTGGCACCTTTTCCATTGTCTGCTAGAATTGATTCATGGTCCCCAAGTTTTAATGAAAGAGCTCAAGCCCTGCATACCAATTCTGCCTTGCAATAGATTATGCGACGGGTTGCAAGGGGTCTGGCTATTGTAGGGTGGGTCCTTCAGTGATCACCCCACCCCTGAAGGGTGGCCTGGCATTTGAGTACTGTCACTTTTTTTTCTAGAAAAAATGCACTGAAAACAACTTTCGGATTTTATAGCACCTACAAAGTATACATAATAATTTCAAAGTTAAATCAATACATTCATTTTAACTTTTGTGACCTCATTTTGTTCCCCTTTCCTTACAGATAAAAGTACAGTACATTCTATAACAAATGTGCATTTTTCTTTGGGGGAGGAAGGAATTTAGAAAAGCCATTTTTTACACTGATAAACATACATTTACCAATATAAGATGCTTTGAAAGTTGTTAGTCTCACATTCTTTTTTTAAATGATAGTGGCTTAATTCTTCCTTTCAGATATTCCTGTACATTTAACACGTAGGGGACCTTTTACTATAGGACGGTAAGGCTACCACTGGATTGGTGCATGGCAAATTGGTCCCACTGCCGGGCTACTGTAATATCACGATGGTAGTCCTGGCCTCTGCCACACACCAGCTCCAGTGCTAGAAAATGCATTTTTATTTTCTAGCACCAAGGACTTATCTGGAAGTAATTGGGCAGCCCCTCACTCTGCCTGGTTACCGCTGGGTGAGCACGGGACCCCTTACTGCCTCCTCAGTGGTTCACGTACCACAGGGCCATTTTCTTTTTTTTTTTTTAAAAAGGCCGTTTACCCGCAGTGGTAAAAAGTGGGCCTCGGCGAGTAGCGAATCCACACACTGATGCTACCACAGGGCTCCTTTTACCACAGCTTGGCCCCTTATAAAGCTGTGGTAAAAGGGGCCCTGTGGTAACATTTGTGTGTGGATTTGCAATGTGATAAAGCCCCCTTTTACTGCAATGGGCCTGCATAACTTTTGTTTTGTTTTTGTTTAGAAAGTCCCCAAGCCTCCTTCCGTCCCTGATAATGGCCCTCTTTCATTCCCCCTCCCCCCAGACCGCAGCAAGAATCCGCTATTCCAGCCATCCAGGTAGGCTTTCCCCTAAGCCTACCTGTAGCCCTGGTGGTCCATGGTGGTCATCGGGGGCAGGAGTACAGGCTTTTTTTTTTTAAACAACAAAACAAAAGTTATGCAGTCTCTGACCTGATATTCAGTGCCAGGACCCACATAGCTAGGCTGGCCAAAATTAGGACAGCTTTTGAGCTATCTTAAATTTGGCCACTTAGCTATGCAGATGCCAGCACTGAATATTACTGGCACCCACATAACCCCAGGCTCCTCCCTAATACTGCCTCCTGTACCATGTCTGACCTGCCCCCCTTTTTCTTTTTTGGCGGTGGCCAGAGGTAATAGTCAGTCACTTTATATCGGGGGTGGGGGGTAGGCAGTGACAATCGATTTTAAGCGGGCCGGAGCCTCTCCTACCCGATTAAATCGCTTTGAATATCAGCCCCCTTATATCTACCCCTTATGTTGAAGGTCTGCTGTTTTTTCTGCTGCATCTACATTGCAGATTTTCTGCCTCTGTTTGTTTCCTGTACTGACTCTTATACATATCAATGTTAGCACTCACAAATGTAAGTTCCCACATTTCCTCTATTTTTTCCATGTATAGATTTGTCAAATGGCTCTCCCACTGTATGTCCCGACAAATGCATGTGAATGTCTGCAGGTATTTTATAAAAGGCTTTGCCTTGGCAGATCCTTTCCTAAAATGCCACAGGAGTTTGACTCTCCTTGACTTGATTTCAATCTCTATGTTCTATGAAAAATGGGGCTCTATGTGTTAACATTAAAATCTTCAACCATGCAAATGATTTATAACTTATCTAAATAAACAGGTGCTTCATTTCTTTCTGAAAGACAGATATAGTTTTCTTGAGTTTAAAATGTGGAGACTCCAGTGCATCTTTTTGTGGAATAGTACTTTTTGTCAGGAAAGAGAACTAAAAGAACTGGAGGTACTGACACACACTGAAAATTAGTGTGGGCCCAAATTAAAGGTGCTGCGGCCTGTATTAACTGCCTATTATAGATTAGGACAAAAAATGAGAATAGGCAAGAAGCATATGGGGACTGTGGCTTATTGTAAACAAATAGTAAGTTACTATGCATTAACTGTTAATGTGGCAGATAACATGATCCAGTTAATGCTATCTGGAAAAGGCTATGGTCCCTGCATTAATAGTATGGGGAGATGCTGGGAATAACCTCAACTGTTAATACAGGTGTTTTACAGTTAACACACATTAATTTTGATAGTTAACCTGTGGTAACAGCAGTGCATATTTCCTAGCGAAAAAGGTGCCGGTACTCAAATGCCAGGCAACCCTTCAGGGGTGGGATGATTACTGAGGGACCCACCCCACAATAGCCAGGCCCCCTGTAACCAGTCACAGAATCTATGACAAATCAGAATTGGTATGCAGAGCTTGAGCTCTTTCATTAAAACTTTGGGACCATGGGTCAATTTTAGCAGACAATGAAAAAGGTGCCGGAACTCAGTACCCCCGAGTACCCCCACAAAAAAAGCCCTGGGTAACAGTAAAACATTTCTGCACGTTAGTAAATAGGGCCTTTGATCCAGTAGTTCCACAGTGCCTAACTGAATTTAAGATCACCCAATTCTTTTCCATTCTCATTATAATACAAATTATTTTGCAAATTAAAACGACAAATATGGACAGTGACAGTGAAAGCTAGAAGGATGCTTGGGTGCATAGGGAGAGGAATGGCCAGTAGGAAAAAGGAGGTAATGATGCCCCTGTATAAGACTCTGGTGAGACCTCATTTAGAATATTGTGTACAATATGATAGAGACATTTAAACATCTAAGCAGCATAAATGTACAGGAGGAGATTCTCTTTCAAATGAAAGGAACCTCTGGAACAAGGGGGTATAAGATGAAGGTGAAAGGGGATAGACTCAGAAATAACCTAAGGAAATACTTCTTCACAGAAAAGGTGGTGAATTCATGAGAGTATGGGGCAAGTACCTAAGATCTCTAAGTGAATGATAGGGAGAATAGATGGCATGGAGGGGCAGACTGGATAGGCCATATGGTCTTTATCTGCCTACATTTTTCTCTGTTTCTGGGTTTCTAGATAAGATCCAACTCCCAGGAACACCTAAATCTGTATTCTACAACAGTATGCACTATTTATCAGTACCAACCACCTAATTCTATGAAAGTCATCAAAAATTGCCAATGCACATTTAGATGTATGCCAAACTTGAGCATGCAATCTAATTGAATAATGTTTTTGTTGGTGCAAATGGCCACACTTAAATTTACACGCAACCCCTGGTACTTAAGCACTATTCTATAAACCGTGCCTAACTTTTAGGTATGGCTTATAGAATAGCACTTAAGCGGGTTTTTTTTGGCGCCAGTTTTTAGGTGCAATTTATGGAATTCACCCCATACGTATTTGTACTTGTATACCTTTTGGGTAGAGATTTATATTTAGTTCATTATTGTGCCTTCAAAATAGTTCATGCAAAAGTCATTTAACGCATTTACCTATGAATTAATGCAGGTATTGCAAATTCAATTTCAACTCATAAAACGTTCTAGTATGTACAAAATAATTTTATTAACAAAACTGCTTGAAATGGGCAAAAATATGTCAAAAAGTGGGAGAAAATTTGTAAAGCAATCTGAAAACAAACATAATATATAGTAATACTTACTCAAACATGTGTCTTTCAGCTCCTCTTTCTTTTTTTTTTAATTCTTTTATGGCTGATGCACAGCTAAAGTGTCTTTAAACCTTATTTTATCCCTTGCTTGCATTAAATACTGGTCCTTTTATCTACCTTTTCTTCTTTGAATTCCAGCTCCATGGTGGTGTGGTAATACTGTAACTGCCGCAGCTGTTCGGCTCACTGCATCCTGGCACTACTTTGTTTCCCAACTCTGCGGTGATGGGGTGATATTTCCATTGCTGTGGCTGCTGCAAACTGGATCCCCTGGTATCCTTGCTTTCTGTTGACTGGCTCTGCAGTGGTATGGTGAGTGCCAATATTGTGACTGCTTCTGTCTGCCTCCTCTGATATCCCAGCACTTTGATTTCGAAATTGGCAATAGTGTGCTGATATTGCTTCTGCTGTGCCTATTGCAGTCTGGCTCCCCTGGCATATTTGCTCTTCGATGATGCAACCACTGTTATTCTACAGCCTCACTGGTAAGGTTTTTGTGAATTGAAGAAACTCAGTCAGCGTATCAATAGGTAGAAGCTGTAATTTCGTTCATCAATGAACACAGTAGTTAAATGTAAACAATGTCATGTATCAATACCAAATCATGTTTCTTTGACTTCATAAGGAATTATGCCATTATGTTCAGATTAATTTAATAACGTCTAGGGAAATATAATTAAGGGGCCCTTTCACAAAGGCGTGGGAAGGCCTTCATGTGCCAAATCAGCACTACCGCCTGGCTAGCACGTGAGCCAGGTGGTAATTCTGAATTTGGCATGTGCTGAATCCTGTGTTAGAAAATAATTCTCTATTTGTTACCATGGGCCGCTTACCTGTCAGTAAACAGCAGTTGGTGCATGCTGAATGCTTACCGCACAGATAGCAAGTAAGACCTTACTGCTAGGTCAATGGGTGGTGGTAGGGTCTCAGGCCAAATATGGATGTGCCCTGGTTTCAATTTTAGCGCACATCTATTTTCCAGCCCCTTAAAAAAGGCCCTTTTTCCTGGTTGCGGTAAAAATAGCTGAGCGCATGCCCAAAAGATGCGCTTGCACTACCACAGGCCACTTTTTTACCATGGCTTAGTAAAATGACCCCTGAAAGCATAGTTAAAGAGTAATTATATAACTAGGTGCATGAAGTTAGGGGCCCCTTGGCATGTGTATCCATGCCAATAAGCACTTAAGCATATAAACTCCCTCTGTGCTATTCTATAAGGGTGTGCCTGAGTGCTATAGGAGAGATGCAGGAGTTTAATTATCTATTTATTTGTTGCATTTGTATCCCACATTTTCCCACCTATTTGCAGGCTCAATGTGGCTTACATAGTACCGTAAAGGCATTCACCAGTCCGGTAGAAACAGTTACAATGTGATATTGTGGTCGGGTAAGGTACACATGCTTCAGGTACAATGGGGTTGAAGAGATGAAAGGTTGTAAAGTGTCCATTTCGAGTTTTGGTTTTGCTGCAGTTACAGTGGGGGTCGAGGAGAAGAAGGTTATGAAGTGTTCATTTCGAGCTTGGATTTGCTTTGTTGCAGGGTGTAGGTGTTTATGTTGGGTCAGTGATATATGCCTTTTTGAACAGGTTGGTTTTTAGTAATTTCCTGAAGTTTAGGTGGTTGTAGGTTGTTTTCACAGCTTTTGGCAGTGCGTTCCATAGTTGCATGCTTATGTAGGAGAAGCTGGATGCATAGGTTGCTTTGTATTTCAGTCCTTTGCAGTTTGGGAAATGGAGGTTTAGGTATGTTCGGGATGTTCTGGTAATGTTTCTGATTGGTAGGTCTATGAGGTCTGTCATGTATCCTGGGACTTGGCTGTAGATAATTTTGTGGACGAGGCCTCAAGTGCTGCAAACAGACCAGGTTTTCAGGCTATACCTAATGAATATGCATGAGAAGGATCTGCATTGATACTATATTTTTTGCAAAACTACCGTATGAATATTCATTAGGGATATCCAGAAAATCTGGCATGTAGAAGCACTCAAGGCCTGAACTTCATGAAAATGCAAGGGGTGCAAATACATGAGAGGAGCATGGGTGAAACATGGAAATGTCTCCATGTTAAACAGTCAACTTATAAATTAAGTTACATATATGCCCTTGCCTCATTTAGCATGTTCAATTATGACAGCTTTAAGGCTGGTGTAACTGTGGACGCTTAAATATAAGGTGTACTGATACCAGATTACACTAATATTCTATAATGGATAAAAAGAATCAGGTTTACAGAAATTACAATCTGCACAAAACACTGCAGCATGTCTGATCAATGAGGACTCCCTTACTGCACACATTACACTGGCTCCCAGTGAAAATAAGATTTAATTTCAATATCATGATCATAATTTTTCAAATACTAAATGGACTGGCTCCTGACTATATGTGTCCATTAATAACTACCATTATGCAATGCCACATTGGGAGCTAGAAAATTCTTACTATTACATCTACCCAACTGTAAAGGAGTAAAATACAAGTACATGTATTCCACAGGATTCCCTTATCTAGCATCTAAGATGTGGAACCTTCTACCAACATCCATCAAGTGGATAACCAACTTTACCTGTACTTTTGCAAGGTCCTTAAATCCCATCTTTTCTAAGTCTTTAAGGGGCCCTTTTACTAAGCCGTGTAAGCGTCTACATGCACCCAATGCACACTAAAATGGAGTTACTGCATGACTACAGCGTGACTCTTGAGGTAATTTCATTTGTGGCACGTGTCTGATATGCTCGGCTGAAAAATAATTTTTATTTTTTGCCATGCATATTGGATACGCCCTAAGTGACATTTGGCGCACATGGGTCATTACCGTGTGAGACTTTACCGCTAGGTCAATGGCTGGCAGTTAGGTCTCAGACCCAAAATGGACGCACGGCAATTTTGATTTTGCCGCACGTACATTTTTGGCAAAACTATTAAAAAAGCCTTTTTTACAGGTGCGCTGAAAACTGTTTCTGCACGCGCCTTAAATCCACGCCTACACTACCGCAGGCCATTTTTCAGCGCACCTTAGTAAAAGGACCCCTAGGAGACAAAGGTTAATCACGTTACTGCATACGGCAACACATGTAGAAAGACACAAGACAATAATAAATCTATAACACTGACTCCAATACAATGCATCTTTGTACTTCTCTTAGACAGACTTCTTCACCAGACCGAAAATCAAAATAGTAATGATAAAGTAATCTTATCTTATTATTTAATCATATAACTACTTTTGTTATATGTAATCTTCGCTAATCATGTACTCTAAATAGGGTTTATGTAACTTTCCAGTTATATTTTCTCTTTGTTACAATGTAAGCCTCATTGGGGTATAAGAACTAATACATGGAAATGGAAAATGGAAATGTTTTGTGAACAAAGAATTTTGCCGAAAAAATATAATTTTGATAATCCAATTTACCTCATGAACTTACGGGCAATTTTCAAACTATGCATTTTAGAACAAAGTCTGTTGCTGCTTTTCAGCTTTCAACATGAAAGTATATGTATCCTTACACTTTGAAAATTGTTGATATCAAAAATTATCCACAGACATTTATACTTGCATTTTCTGAAAGCAGTTGACAGATATTAGGGCATGTAGATTTGAAAATGCAGTCTATGCACACTATTGTGCACCCCTGATCAAATCACTCACTCCTCATAATGCATCTAAATTTATATGCATTGGAGACATTAAGAGAACAGAAATTTTAGGAACATTAAGGGGTCCTTTTATTAAGGTGTGTTGAAAAATGGTCTACGGTAGTGTAGACGCGTGTTTTTAGCGCACCTGCCAAAAATGGATGTACGGCAAAATTAAAATTGCCATGCATCCATTTTGGGTCTGAGACCTTACCACAAGCCGTTGACCTAGTGATAAAGTCTAACGTGGTAACTAGGTGGTAATGACTTATGCGTGTCAAATGCCACTTGACGCACGTCAGAAAATAAAAAATATTTTTGGGATGTGCCAAAAATGAAATTACCGCAAGGGCCACACAGTAGCCAGGTGGTAACTTGAAATTGGCGCATATTGGGCACACGCAGGCGCTTACGCGGCTTAGTAAAAGGGCCCCTAAGGGAGGGAAAATGTGTAGGTGGTATCTTGCTTTATTTGTGGTATCCTAATTTACTTGCCTAGCTCCTTGTTTATGTATATACATAGCTTTGAATGCTGTCCTCGTCTTACATCAAACTGTGGGCCCTGTTTACTAAGCTGCATTATAGGCACATTAGCATTTTTAATGTGCGTTAACTATGTACACATATTAACAATGTACACACCTACAATATCTTTATAGGCACCTACACAGAGCGCATGCTAATTGTAGGTGCGTTAAAAATGGTAATGCGCCTTAGTAAACAAGGCCCTGTATATACAGTGCTCATATAAAATACTATTTGGAAAAGAACTACAACTGTAGACCATATGCCTGCCTTTAAAAGTAATTTTCTTAATTGTTAATCTCTTCTTCTATGCAGGTTGACTCACTGACTTTAATCCTTTGTGGGGAGTACTTGCATTTGGTGAAGAATTTACATCTGGAAAAAGTGGGACCACAATCAAAACAGGATAGATATCTGAAGATGGCATGCACAGAAGAAATGTCCAGTCTATATGAAATTGGAATTGGAATCTGTTAATGGTCTATGTATTGAGGAGCTCAGTATTTTCTCAACAGATTTGTTGTTTTTCCAATAACTTCAATTTGCATCTTTGATTCTTATCCCCAAGCCACGAATCCCCATCATTGTGGGAGAGAGAACCCTTTTGATGTTGATGTAAACAATGTTGAGGCTAAAGGAATTATTATGGCTACCTTTGATTTTTACCCCTACCAGTATCATGTTGAACTCAAACGTCCTGATATGGATAACCACACTTGCTGTACGATTTACACTCATTGATGGCCAAGCACAGCACCCTATTGTACCTACAAATTATGGTAAAATCCGTGGCACAAGAACACCCTTGCCCAATGAAATCCTAGGCCCTGTAGAACAATACTTAGGAGTGCCCTATGCCTCACCTCCTACTGGGGAGAGGAGATTCCAGCCTCCAGAACCTCCATCTTCCTGGACTGGGGTCAAGAATGCCACTCAGTTTGCTGCTGTCTGCCCTCAGTATCTGGATGAAAGGTCATTGCTTAATGACATGCTTCCAGTCTGGTTTACAGCCAACTTGGATACTGTGGTTTCCTATGTACAAGACCAAAATGAAGATTGTCTTTATTTGAATATATATGTACCCACAGAAGATGGTAAGTACTTTTTGAACATCTACATATAGCTTATAATAAGAACAATTTTAAAATAAAACTGCTTCTCAGATATCATTCTGTTTTCAAGTATGTGTAATGTAGACTGTTGACTTTAGTTCCAATCCATACATGTCTGTATGTACAGATACAGACATACAGTATTCTCTCTTCTGGAAGAATGTGTGGCTCAGTAGAGTCTCATTGACCCTCCCTCTGAGGATCAATAGTTTCTGTTATTGACCTAAATAATATTACAATGTATTTGTCTATGCCACTATTCTTCGTGCAGAAAAAACATATGTCTATTATGCACTTGTGTTTTTCTTGTTCTATTTCATTTTCCTCTTTTTTTTAAATTGCAGAAAAAGAAGGTTGAATAGATTTATCCTATTGATGACTAAGTTAAAAGCAAATTGTTTATGTTAGATGACAACTGTTTGTTATATTAGCTTTGTGATTTTGTTTTCTATGTTAATATATTTGTATACACAGAAAATGAAAAAAAAAGGAGTAGCTTCTTTGGATGAAATAGAACATCGCAATACATTTTGATATTTTATATGCAATAAGATGGTGATAAGCCTTAAAAATATTCTTTCACTTTTAGACAGTACTATGCAACAATTAAAATATGTAGGTATATTTTAATTTTATGTTTCTTTTTTTTTCTAAACTATTTTTCTTTTTAATTTGCATTCCTCTGTCTTCCAGTTTCAGTGGTCATTTGAGTCTTCAGGCATTGCTATAATATATGACTGAAATTAAAATGTCCTGTCTGATTACTTGCTTTTGAATTTTTATGGTGAAGATCTTTATCAATAATATATGATGTTATAAAACTTTAGTAGAGGGCAGCCCAGCCACTCAAGTCACTTATTCCAGTAGATGAAGGGGATGGGTTTGATTCCTGGCCCAGGTCTTCCACTGTCTAAATTGACAAGGCTGGAAATGCTACAGAGGCAGTGTTCACAGCTCATGGAAAGAGGGAGTCCTAGTCAATGGTGATGGTGATACATCTTCGCATTTCACTTTATTTGTTATACCATAAATAGTTTAAAGTATTTAAGCAGTTTACAATCCTCATAAATGAGGGAGGAAAGCAAAAGTTGGAAGAGAAACATAAGGCAACATTATCCCCTGGAGAATTGGGCACCGATATTTGAATGCCAATCCAGGATATGTGCCAAATTAAATTGCTAATTGGCACTAATCAGCACCAATTTGCTACTCTATAACAAAGTGTGACAAAAATCCTATAGCATGCAACCCAAAAGGGGGCGTGGCCATAGGAGGTGCATGAGTAGATTGGGGGTGTTCCTAAAATTTGTACCCCATGTTATGGAATACCTGGGATGTGTGCCCAAATTGGGAGCAAGGAATTACACCTGGTTTCAGCAGACACAAGTCCTGGCACCCAATTTGGGCTCTGAAATTGGCATACAATTCTATTCTATAGTGGCCACTCATCTTGGACTGCCCATTATAGTATAGTATTGAGTGCTGATTTTTTTCAGTACCAATTTTTTTTGTTCCATTTACTGAATCTAGCCCTATAAGGGAAAAGGAAATAGTATATAATAAACTAATTCAGCTAAGATACAGAAGTAGGATAGGATGTGTTAAACATCTCAAAGACATCAGTGATAAGTCTTATCAGGATGACCACAGACGTAGCTCCTATATATTGTGCGATATAACTGACTAGCTGCTAATTGGAGATATTCAGCGGTAATGTCCTAAATTAAGCCACTTAGCTATGTGGGTGCTGGTACTGGATATTGCTGGGATATATATAACCTGGGGCTCCTCCCTAGTGCTGCCCCTGACCTGCCCACTTTTTAGTTGGGCGGTCTGAGGGGATATTCAGAGGCACTCTCTAGTTACGTGCTGCTGAATATCCCCACTTAGGTGGCGGGAAGCGATTTATCAATTCCCTTGGTCTTTAATTACATTTTGTATCTATGGGAAACCACTAGGTACTGTGAATAGTGCCTTGGAAACTGCATGGTGATGGAGACAGATGTTTTCACATCTATTATCTATTTCAGAGCATGCATCCTTGTTAATAGCTACTACATTTCCTTCTTCATGTAAATAATTAAAAGTGAACAAACCTAGATTTTGCAATGCCTTCTAAAATAAGGATTTCACAAGTAGCATACTGAATGTAAATGCTTCAAATTATAATCCATAAAAATCTGATTACAGATATTATCTATCATTATAGAGCTTTTAGCAGGCAGAAGAAGTCATGTTGTTATGGAGACAGACCATGAAATTAGTTTTTGAAGCTGAGGATCTTAAAGTGACTAAGCATTCTAAGTTGCCGTTTGTAATTTTTAGTCATGTATGAAGGAGGGAAAACAGCTGTTAAGCTCTCATGCTGTTTGCAGAGGCTACTAAGTCCTTTGCCTAAATAGAAAGAAGAATTAAGGTACTTGACCCATTTAATGCATCTGATTGCCAGAGACACCTGAATTATTGTCTCTTTCCTTGCAACAGCTCTAGTCGCAATAATCATGCAGTCAGCATCTATGTTATATAAGTTGTTTGCCAATGCTAATACAGAAATCTATATAGCAAACAATTAGATTGAAAAACATAATGTCATTTATTATTAATATATATAAAAAAACAATCAGGCTTATTTTCGAAAGAGAAGGGCGCCCATCTTTCGAAACAAATCGGGAGATGGGCGTCCTTCTCCCAGGGTCGCCCAAATCGGCATAATCGAAAGTCAATTTTGGGCGTCCTCAACTGCTTACCGTTGCAGGGATGACCAAAGTTCACGGTGGGGGGGGGGGGGTGTCGGAAGTGGAGCGAAGGCGAGACTGGGCGTGCCTCGACCGATAATGGAAAAAAAGAAGGTTGTCCCTGACGAGCACTTGGCCGACTTTACTTGGTACATTTTTTGTTACGATCAAGCCTCAAAAAGGTGCCCAAACTGACCAGATGACCACCGGAGTTAGTTATATTTGGTAGTGTTTTCATTTATCACTTGCACTGATCCACTAAATTGAAAAATTTGGGGGGTGGTTTGAGGGAGAGTCCCAATAAAAGCAGCAGTGAAAACAGCTCAGCAGCTAGCAGCAGGATACACACTCCTAGAGTGACTCCTCATTCAGCTGCTTTTATTGAACTAATTTACTAACTATTAGGTAGGAGTGTTCTTTGGGACCCTAATAGTATAGCCTCTGACTCAGCCTCTAGAGAGATGAAATGTGGCCACATTGGATTGTGTTTTAAAGTGCCAAAGTGTTTTAAACTGATGATGTGTGTTCTGCTTTTGTGGAGTGCATTGCACCACTTGCAGATTTTTGTTTCCCTTTCTGGACTTCCCTTCAGTTTTAGCATCCGTATCTTGGCTTTATACAATCTAAATTTGGATGTCCATGCAATACAGATGTCTAAATTCTGGTTTCAGATATCTAAAACAAAAGCAGAGCTGAGGTCATTACAATACATTAACTGTTACAGTGTCAGGTAACTTGAAGCACCTATACTTTCAAGATGGGGAACTAAATAACTACAGTCAGTCATGCCAATAATTCAAAGTAGAACAATTGTTCGGTGTTAACTGCATGCCTGCCTTCCCGGAATGCTGGGAACACAGTTTAGACAGAGATTAGGCATTTAGTTGTAGCTGCTAATGAAAGTTATGTACCAAACCTTAACATCTTAGTAAATATGCCCATATATGTTCATTATGTCAGATTATCCAGTAGTAAGCTAAGAAGGATGATTTGCCAAGTCATTTATATGGGTAAGTATCAATTTTCACATGTAAATTATCTGCCTGAAAGTTGCTCTCAGTATTGCCCTCACAAATACAGGTAAACATATTTTTAGTTGCAGTCAGGAGAAAGGGTTTCTACAAATGTGTTTTGGATAGATGATTGGAAGAAAATGGCCCTTGTTTTAGAAGTCTTATTCAACATTAACCTATGTAAATACTAGCATTTATACATGTTTATTGTTTAAGAAACTTGATATACCGCATATATATTGAATAAATGTTGAAAACTTAATTTTTGAAAACTGAGATTTATACTTGCGAATCTGCAATCTGTGCATATGGTAAGGAAGTGTGATTTGGGTGGGACCAAAAATTAGACATATATTCCCCATTTCAGAAATCTGTGATCATGTTGGTCAATATTGGGATATACAGCTGCTCCTAAGTATGTATAGATTTCTTGTTTTAGGCAATGTTCTACAGGTGGGATTAGGGGAGGTCACCCCCTTAATCATCTAGTGTTTGCTCCCCTCAAAATCAATAGTGCCAAATGATTGTGACTTCTGTACTTACTTGGGAGCACATAGACATATAGATTTCCAAGATGGCACACATTCATGTCTATGTGTTGCCACTTATATCTGGGTTCTAAAATTCACTTACTCATGTAAGGGCCGACATTTAGATGTATATGTTGCCTAGTGTTTATTTTCTCAGAATCTGCCTTTGCTAATCAAGCAGCGGAAGCAGTGGCCCGTCTCATCTCTCTCTGGGCAAAGTTACATATGCCCTCCAAATATCTAGCTTTCCCAACGTTGAATCTGCTCATGACAGGCTTACACCATCAGGCAGTATGGACCCTTGTAATTAGAAAGGAACCCAGTATATAGTAGATATAATAAGATAGTTTATTACAATCTTACCAACGGTAATACAGGTAGGTTAAGCATTCACATAATGGAACCGCATATCATGGCACGTCCTCTCTCTCTAGCCTTCTGGAGTCTCCCTTCTCTGGTCTTCTTCTCCCCTTGTCTCCTTCTTCTTCTCGTCTCGTCTGAACTAATACTCCTCAAACTGCTCCTTATATACAATTTTGGCCCTATTCATTTCAATGGACCCCAGCTGTCTCAACATGGCTCCTGGTTCTTATCAGTTGATCAGAATGACTTCACATGTTCCCAAACCTTCCTGTAGCCCCCCCTTTGGATGTTCTCACATGGGGTGCAGCTGACCCAGTACTATCTCTACATAACCATAGCAACCCTTGCTTATGACGTCTTGAAGGTGCCAATCTCAGGATTGTTTATAGAGTAGATTGCCCCCACCCTTGCCAGCTCTCAATTACCTCATTTCAGCACTTGCCATAGTGAAATGTAACTGTGTCAAAGGTGATCTCTGATTTTTACAGGCTAGCTCTCTTTTGTATCAGAGATTATTCTGATTTTAAGAAGCCTAGCTCTTATTATGAGCCATTGGCCTGTATTTTACTGAGAGCAAGGGCTAGCATAACTCTTCATTCCCCTCTTGCCAGGCCCCTCAGAGGGGGCTGGCACACATGACTACTAGTGGGTCTGGCCGTCCTTTCCAGAGGGCTCTTAGAGTTCTGTGGGGGGGGGGGGGGGCGAATGTATAGGATTGAGGTGACAGGGGTGCTCTGGCACAATAAGGGACAAGGCCATAGCAAGAGTCAGTATGTGGATATATAATTATATGCTGGATGAAATGCAGCATTAGGTTTCCCCTTTTATCATAACCAAGGGGCCTAACTATCTTACACCCACCCCTCTAGGGCGGAGCTAGACTTGGAAACATGTGAATTCATTCAAATCTAGGTATCATATAATTAAATCAATAAGGTCAAGTGCATATGATTGTGATTGATTAATATATCAAGATTACAAAGCTGATGTTGGAAGGCAGGGGAAAGAAAAATTTCAATCAAAGTTTATCATTAGTCAAACTTTGAATGTGTAAATATAGCTAAAACTGGTGTTAATAGAGAACAAATATTTCATTTTAGCATTTAAAAAGGATTAATATTGGCCAAATAGTGAATAACTACTGAAAACTCATGCACATTATAATTACAAGTATTGCAAAGGGTAAGCTATGGGTGTCATAGGCCTACATTATATATGAAGGGCCTGCTGCTTAACTTGCAGTAGTCTTATAATTATGGGCAGGATAAAAGTTTTATAATTATCTTACTGCTAGGTGTAATGGATCTAGATCATATATGAAGGCATTGTTGAGTTATAGTGTTTTTGGAACATACAGAGGAACATAATCATCTTGTTCCTTTATACAGAATATGAAGCAAATATGTGTTAAAGAAATGAATTGATTTGCTTCACTTTCTCTTGATGAATAAGAAATCATCAACAGTAGTAGTTACCATTTAAGGTCCAGTGATGAAAGGTACAACAGTTTAAAAATGGAGAGAAAGCAATCTAAACCTGTCTATACAAATTAGCAAAATGTAACAAACTAGAAAGAAACATATGATAGTTCAATTAAACAGCATAAGCAGAATAAATATCTTCCTTAATAAAAAGAGGTACACTTGCGTTACAGGCATTAAAGTAAAAATAGGAAAAATAAATAGCAGTGGTCCTACATTTATGGTGGAAATGTAGTTTGTCTTGTACTGAGAGTAGTAACAAGGAGGCTTAAAACAAACCTCTGAACATAGGGAATAATGTACCAGACAACAGTATCAACACCTGATTTAGTAGCTAATTCTGTAGGCTAAGGCAAAAAGGTCTTATAATGCCTTTATAATGGAACCTATCAGTGCCAATATTATTGAGAATGTAATTACAAAAATGATTTCTGGCTTTAAATTGATCAAGTACCCATCTTGATAGTGACAACAGAGGATGAAAAAACCAAGGATGCCACCCACTTTAACCAATGCTGTAAGTGACATACCAAAAAGATACAGGTTCTCTGTTAGAGGGGCTGATTATTGGATGTGTAATCTGTTAATTTTAATTTGTCCACATCCCTAGAAAATTTCAAAGTTATCAAACAAAACAAATGATGATTCGCATTGTCAGGAATTATAAAATTAAATAGAATTAAAAAGGGCAAGTAATGATTATTTTTGTGATTATTACTATGTATACTGAAAAAACCTGTGAGTCTTTTCAAATGTATAATAGATTAGTCCTGGAAACAAAAAAATTTGGAATAATATAAGTACAACAAGTCCCAATACAGTCGTTGGAGTACAGAGTACAGTGTCCTCTTGTAGGTAGCTGGACTTGTGTCACATGGTTCCACGTGAAAGATGGCAAGTGCAGTAGTAGGCTCTCTTTGATGTGCAATGTTCCGTTCAGGTAAGGTGATAATGTCTGTAGTTGTCAGATGCTTGGAAAATGTTCTTTTAGTCCATCAACTTGAAGTGGTGGCGGAGGCTGCAGAACCAGTGGTAACTGCTGAGCTGGTGGGGATGGTTTGAAAGGGACTGAATCAGGAGCCTTGTAGATGCGGATGTCTTTTATGGGGTCCCAGGAGGTGTGGTCTTGCAACTTGACTAATTTGGAAGGGTCCTACGTAAATAGGGATGACTTCCCTATGAGGAAAGGCTAAAGTGGCTAGGGCTCTTTACCTTGAAGAAGAGACAGCTGGGGGGGGGGGGGGGGGGTAATGATAGAGATCTATAAAATATTGAGTGGAACAGGTAGACGTGAATCACTTGTTTACTCTTTCCAAATATACTAGGACTAGGTGGCACACAATTAAACTAAATAGTGAATTTAAAACAAACCAAAGAAAATATTTCTTCACTCAATGTATACTTAAACTCTGGAATTCTCTGCCACAGAATGTGGTAAAAGCAGTTATCTTAACAGGGTTTTAAAAAGGCTTGGATAACTTCCTAAAAGAAAAGTCCATAGGCCATTATTACATTGAACTTGGGAAAATCCACTGCTTTATTTCTAGGATAAACAGCTTAAAGTTGGTTTTACTGTTCTGGGATCTTGCCAGGTACTTGTGACCTGAATTGGCCACTGTTGAAAACAGGATACTGAGCTTGATGGACCTTCGGTGTGTCCCAGTATGGCACCAGTTATAGATATTGCCCTTTACATATGTTATTTTACAAAGAAATCTACTCACTCATATAAAGTAAGTGCAAGAGTATTTAGGTCATTTAAAGTCATGGTTATTATTATGTATTTAGATTTTGCTCACACCTTTTTCAGTAGTAGTTCAAGGTGAGTTACATTCAGGTACACTGGATATTTCTCTGTCCCAGGTACAAATCTAAGTTTGTACCTGAGGCAATGGAGGGTTAAGTGACTAGCCCAAGATCACAATGAGCAGCAGTGGGATTTGAAGCGGCCAGTGCTCTAACCACTAGGCCATTCTTCCACCCCTCCCCCCCCTCTCTCTCTCTATGAAAATTGGCAAAGTATTCCCAGACTTTGCCCCAGAGCCGACAGTCTGAATATTGCTTTCTGAAAGTGCACATTTTGATAATGCTTATAATAGTCTTCAACTCAACAGCAAAGCATGTCATGCATATTTCTCAATATATATACTTTGGAAGAAAGACAGGAGAGAGGGGATATGATAGATACATTGAAATACATCTGTGGCATTAATATACAGGAGGTGAGTCTCTTTCAAATGAAGGAAAACTCTGGAAAGAGAGGGCATAGGATGAAGTTAAGAGGTTAAAGGCTCAGGAGTAATCTAAGGAAATAACTTTTTCACAGAAAGGGTGATAACCACGTGGAACAGTTTCCCAGTAGAGGTGGTGGACTGTGTCTGAATTTAAGAAAGCATGGGACAGGCACTTGGGATTTCCAAAGGAAAGAAATATGGTTGCTGTGGATAGTCAGAATGGATGGGGTATTTGACTCTTATCTGCCGTCATGTTTCTGTTTATCTTTATTTTGTTGAATGATCATGTTATTGTTTCTTTGAATTTAGCCTACTATCTGACAGTGTGACAAAATAAAAAAACAAAACAAAAAAACCCCACCAGTTGTTAAAATAAAAAATGTGTAAACTGTACATGCATCAGTGCCACCAAAATTCTCAACTAGATGTTAATAATAAAGGAACATTATTCACTGCCAAGGACTTGTGGTCAGTTTTCAAAGGAAAACGGTGCAGGGGGTTTCATTTTCAAAATTGTTTAGAAGATATACTGTATGGGTATATATGTGCCGGTACAATTTACTCCTACATGATCTGCAGTCAGTGGAATGGGGACAAAGCATTACATGCATTTCAAAATGTGAATGTATGTATGTAGTTTACTCTCCTGAACTAAACGTATCCCTGGAAGAGATTTTAAAAAATCAGATTATACCTAAGGGTAGCGCTTTTAGCTTGTGGTGGAAATTAGCTGGTGGTAAATGCCAAGATACCCATAGGAATATAATGGACATCTTGGTGTTTCCGCCAGCTAATTTCTACCGTGAGCTAAAAACGCTACCGAGGCTTAGTAAAAGACCAATTAAGAGTGTTGTGAAAGTTTGCACATATCACATATACCCCCGGATTATATATATGGTGCCCAGATTTACGGGCTCAAATTTGTGAGCACATCCAAAATGCATGTGCACTTTGAGTGACAAGCAGTGGCGTAGCCAGAGAGCCAGTTTTGGGTGGGCCTGAGCCCAAAGTGGGTGGGCACAAAATTTTCTCTGCTCCGCTCTCCCTCCACCACTATTCCCACCATTTCTCCCTCCTCTCCACCCCTATGTCTACCATTTCTCCCCCTCCCCACCTATCCCCTCTGTATGCAGCATGTGTCCCTCCCCTCCACCTCTTACACAGCCAAGACTTCTCCCTTCCTCACCCCTCCACCCCTTTGCTGCATCTCCCTCACCCACCAACCAAGCCTCATCTTTCCATCTTCCCTCCCCCCTGTGCAGCATCTTTCTTTCCATCTTCCCTTCCCCCTGTGCAGCTGCAGCATCTCACCCTCCTTGCAGGCCCGCCCAGCAGCAAAGTTCCTGACGGCGATTCCAGTCTCAGCGATTTCCACACGCTGCCTGCCGGCTGCCGCTCAACAATCTCCTCGCACTACTAAGCGCTAACCCGGAAGTCTCTCCTGCAGAGGAGAGACTTCCGGGTTAGCGCTTAGTAGCGCAAGGAGATTGAGCGGCAGCCGGCAGGCAGTGTGTGGGAATCGCTGCAACTGGAATCGCCATCAGGAACTTTGCTGCTGGGCGGGCCTGACCCAAAATTGGGTGGGCCCAGGCCCACCGAGGCCCGCCCGTGGCTACGCCCCTGGTGACAAGGCCTTAACAATCAATAATTGAAGTTAATTGGCATTCATTAAAATCTGCACATGCATCTGGCTGCATGTTATTCTACAAAGCAGGGCACCAAACTCTACTAGCGCATAAATAGTCAAAGCTCTCTACAGCCTAAGCCAGATTACTATATGCGGGACTCAGCAAACCTTTAAGCTTTGTTTTTTTTATACCATTCATTTTCTAATTACAGGGGATCTCTAATTTTAAAATGAATGATATAAAAAACAAAGCTTAATGTTTGCATATGTGTCTGTCAAGTGGTGCTTAGATGGCAGCTCTGGCTATTGGGCTCATTTTCGAAAGAGAAGGACGCCCATCTTTTGACACAAATCGGAAGATGGACGTCCTTCTCCCAGGGTCGTCCAAATTGGTATAATTGAAAGCCGATTTTGGATGTCCCCAATTGCACTCCGCTGCAGGGACGGCCAAAGTTCACAGGGGCATGTCGGAAGCGTAGCGAAGGCTGGACTTGGGTGTGCCTAACACTTGGACGTCCTTGACTATAATAAAAAAAAAAAAGAAGGACGTCCCTGATGAGCACTTGGGCATTTTCACCTGGATCTGTTTTTCTTATGACTAAGGCACAAAAAGGTGCCCAAAATGACCAGATGACCACCGGAGAGAATTGGGGATGACCTCCAGTTACTCCCCCAGTGGTCACTAACCCCCTCCCACCCTCAAAAAACATCTTTAAAAATATTTTGTGCCAGCCTCTATGCCAGCCTCAGATGTCATACTCAGGTCCGTGACATAAACATTGCAATCTAATCAAAAACATATTTATTCTGAATATAAAAAAAAGGTTGTTACATATATATAATACAGATAAACACAATCGCAATGTACATATAAAAGTATTTGGACATGTCTGGTAATTCCTGTGAATAGTATTAAAAATAATAATATCACAAATATAAAAAATCATTATGCATACTTTATAATAACAGAAAAATTCAAGAGATATGTCTTTAAAGAGACAACATTAGTATCGAAGACACCCAAAGGGACATAAGATCAGGTTTTAGAAAAACAAACACAACATGCAACCATGAAATAAAGCTACCCAGCTTACCACACAGATCTTGTCTCAAACTATGTGGAGCTGCCACTAATGTTACTGAATACAAAAGAGGAAAATTAAAAAATATGTGAGTTTGATGAAGAAATAAAGAATAATAAATATAAAAAATGATCAAAAGCAGTTTGACATCAATGTTTGCCCTTATACTCACAAATACCAAATTCATGTACCCAAACAAAACATGCAATCCTTGGATAAATTAGCGCTATATACTGTGAATAAGCAAACAAAAAATGATCCATCTCACATGAACAATCCAAATTAAGGATAGGTGCGTATAAAAACAGTCACACGGTTTAAGAAAACTTTATTGGTACAAACATTCTTCTGATGCTTCTAAAATATTGCTCTGTGACTGCTGAAAGTGTGACAGAAAGTGATGCTGAAGTAGCAGGAGTGCTGTGCATTTAAAAATGCATATTAAAATGTCAACCTTGTAGAAGAATAGTGCCAATAATATAATATCTTCCAATACTTCTGAAGTACGTTCTGTGTTAAAACCCGTGTCGCTTATCAGTGCACATTTAACCAGGAAACTACTTACCAGAGCAGTATAAACCAAGTCAAAATTTGAGATATGATAGAGGTCTATAAGATAATGAGTGGAATGGAACGGGTCGATGTGGAGCATCTGTTTACGCTTTCCAAAAATACCAGGACAAGGGGGCATGCGATGAAGCTGCAGTGTGGTAAATTTAAAACGAATCGGAGGAAATGTTTCTTCGCTCAACGCGTAGTTAAACTGGAATTCGCTGCCGGAACAGGTGGTTAAGGCGGTTAACTTAGCGGACTTCAAATAAGGGTTGAATGGCTTCCTGGAGGAAAAAGCCATAGAATGTTATTGAATGGATGAGGGAATAATACAGTATTTCTAGGATGGGTAGGACAAATTGCTTCTTCTTTTGGCCGATGTCAGTGACAGGGTGCTGGGCTCGATGGACCCTTGGTCTGTCCCAGCATGACGATGCTTATGTACTTATGTACTTATCTTCTACTACTACTACTTATCATTTTTATAGCACTACTATTCATACACAGCGCTATATACTTGAACATGAAGAGACAGTCCCTGCTCGACAGAGCTTACAATCTAATCAGGACAGACAAATAGGACAAATAAGGGATAAGGGAAATACTAAGCTGGGAATGATAAAACAGACATGGGTACTGAACAAGTGAACAGGGTTTAGGTCATCAAAAAGTTGGGCTTTTAGCCTAGATTTGAAGGCAGCCAGAGATGGAGCTTGACATACTAGCTCAGGAAGTCTATTTCAGGCAGCAAGATAAAATGAACAGAGTCTGGAGTTGGCAGTGGAGGAGAAGGGTACAGATAAGTGAGATCTACCCAATGAATGGAGTTCCCAGGGAGGAGTGTAGGGAGAGATAAGAGTGGAAAGGTTCTGAGGAGCTACACAGTGAATGCACTTGTAAGTCAGTAAGAGGAGTTTGAATTGTATGAGGAAATGGATAGGGAGCCAATGAAGTGACTTGAGGAGAAGGCTAATATGAGCATAGCGACACTGGTGGAAGATAAGTCACGCAACAACATTTTGAACAGATTGAAGGGGAGAGAGAGATGGCTTAGTGGGAGACCTGTGAGAAGCAAATTGCAGTAGGCTAAGTGATAGGTGATAAGTGTGGATAAGGGTTTTGGTAGTGTGCTGAGAAAGATAAGGACAAATTTTGGTGATATAGAGAAAGAAATGAGAGGTTTTAGCAGTCTGTCGAATATGTGCAGAGAAAGAGAGAGAGGAGTCAATGATGACCCCAAGATTATGAGCTGATGAGACTGGGAGGATGAGAGTGTTAGCCACAGAGAATGGGGGAAGAGGAGAGGTGGGTTTAGGGGGAAAGATAAGAAGCTCAGTTTTGGTCATGTTTAGTTTCAGGTGGAAGTTAGACATCCAGGCAGCAATGTCAGACAGGCAGGCTGATACATGGGCCTGGATTCCTGCTGACATTTCTGGTGTGGAGAGGTAGATTTGGGAGTCATCAGCATAAAGGTGATACTAAAAACCATGGGATGAGATCAGAGCACCAAGGGAAGAAGTATAGATGGAGAAAAGAAGAGATCCCAAGACAGAGCCCTGAGGTACAGCAACTGATAGTGGGATAGAAGTGGAAAATGATCCACAAGAGTATACACTAAAAGTGTGATGAGAGAGATAAGAAGAAAACCAGGAAAGAACAGAGCCCTGAAGTCCAAGTGAGGACAACGTATCAAGGATTAGGTGGTGGAAACAAAAACAGTAACGGAATTCAAACATGCGTGGGATAAACATAAACGAATCCTGTTCAGATGGAATGGATCCTAAGGAGCTTAGCCGAGATTGGGTGGCAGAGCAGGTGGCGGGAGGCGGGGATGGTGCTGGGCAGACTTATACAGTCTGTGCCAGAGCGGGTGCTGGGAGGCGGGGCCGGTGGTTGGGAGGCGGGGATAGTGCTGGGCAGACTTATACGGTCTGTGCCAGAGCGGGTGCTGGGAGGCGGGACGGGTGGTTGGGAGGCGGGATAGTGCTGGGCAGACTTATACGGTCTGTGCCAGAACCGGTGGTGGGAGGCGGGGCCGGTGGTTGGGAGGCGGGGATAGTGCTGGGCAGACTTATACGGTCTGTGCCCTGAAAAGGACAGGTACAAATCAAGGTAAGGTATCTTGTTGGGCAGACTGGATGGACCGTGCAGGTCTTTTTCTGCCGTCATCTACTATGTACTATATATATATATATATATATATATATATATATATATATATATATATATAAAAGATTGAACTGCATATATATTTGAAACTTCTATATCAGTTAAAATATTGTCATGCCTACTGTCCAATAGAAGTATTTATCTCAGTCCTGCAGACACGAAAAAAACACGAGGAAAACTGCCAAAGTGAAGAAATGAGCACATGTGCAAAAGTACTCAAATAAGAAAAGAGAAACTATCACAAAGTGATGTGATACGTTGCATTTTATTGATGCACTAATATAAGGTGTTCCTGGTGTACGTGATTAATTCATCATTTACTTCAAGCCCAGCTTTAAGTAAACAATCTTATAAATTTCATGCAAGAAAACTTTAACATAAATGGCACCATGCTACCTTCTGCAAAACAGAGCTATATACAGCATTAAAGAAAACACTTTTCCAAAAATCATTGATGCCACTTTTTTTTTCAAAATTTTAACCAGAAGAGTAAAAAAAAAAGATATATACTTTTGTGAATTCCAATAGGTCTCATTATTCCAAAAACTCCTGATGGGTAGTTTTATAATTAAATCCATGATACAATAAAAAAGAAATTAAAATGAATTAAAAATAGCTATATTCCATGGTGCATGCTGTGATAATTATAGTAAAATATCACATATAAAAAAAAAATCTATCTTCCAATGAATTAAAAAACAATAAAATAATGGTAAACAGTTCATAATGGTAAACAGTTCATAAAAATACTGCCAAGTTCAATTCTGCATTTAGTCCAGCTATAGATACAGTATCTAATTCAAAGATAAGCCTTTGTTCTTAATAATAATATATATCAATATTCCTACCGCTTCAACCTAAAAACACCTTCTGCAATACAGCAGATTTCAAATCAGAAAAAGTATGGAGAAGTCAATACAATGCTTAACTAGTGGTGCGGCTACATTACTCTTCCTAATTTTGCTCCTATGCTTTATCATCCTAGTTTTGACTCTTCTCATTGCCTTCCCTACATAAATCAGTTTGTGTGGGCACAGAATTATATATACTACCTTTTCTGTATTACAATTAGACAGGTGTTTCAATGAGTAATCCTTCTTGGTGCGTGGGTGGACAAAAGCTTATATAGATAATGAAGATGGGCACACAGAGCAGGAACCACACGGTAAATGGCCCTGTTGTGATGCTGGTGTTAGTAGGCAGACTGCAGATGGTGCTACAATCTCCTTAATATTTTTGTCATGTGTATAGGCTAATGTCAGTCTCTTGTTTTGGAAGCACTTATCAGTGCCAGTTCTTTAATAATATCTTATGTACATCTCCAGCCAGGTTAGAAAATTGAGGTTGCATATTATATCAGGGCATGGTTTGAGCGTACAGATAAAAGATCATCTCTATCTACAGCCAATGCTTTCTTCAGACCTTTATCAATACAGTCCGATGGGTACCTTCACTCTTTGAATCTTCTCGCCATTGGTGTCACTTTTTGGTAGAACTCAAAGTCACTGCAAAGTCTTCTCAAATGAAGAAATAGAGAGTATGGTAAATTCTGTTTTAGACTCCTGTTGTGAAAGCTCTCAAAATGCAAAAAATGATTCTTCTCTGTAGGTTTTCTATAGATGGTGGTCGAGAATCCAAACATGTTCTTTACAATCATAATATCCAGAAAGGGGATTTTATTTGGATCAAATTGCATTGAAAAACATAGATTTTAATCCAGGGAATTCAACCAGATGTGAAAATCTCTCAATCTGTTGATACTACCCTTCCAAAGGACCAATACATAGTCAATGTATCTCTTCCAAAGACTCACTTCTTCCATAAATGGATGCGACTCCAAAAACTTGTTTTCAAAAAGGGCCACATAGAGAATGGCTATATCTGGGCCATTGTTGCCCCCTCTGCTGTTCCCTTTACATGTTTGTAAAAACAGCCTTGAAAACAAAAATAGTTCTCTTTTAAGGTTATTGGGGCCATCTCTACTATAAAAGGTATAGGAATCTTGGAGCTGTCTGTCCTATCTTGTAGAATATCCATGATGGTATTCATGGTCTGTTCCTGTGATATAGTCATATACAAATCTTCTAAGTCAAAAGTTACCAAAATGAGGTTGGTCAAGTCTCCACAAAAGTAATCTAATATACATAACATGGAGGGGCATAATCGAATGAAAACGTCTATCTCCATGGGCGTTTATCTCCGAGAACGGGTCCGTGAAGGGGCGGACCGAACCGTATTTTCGAAAAAAATAGACGTCCATGTTTTATTCGACAATTTGTGAGCTTGGTGTTTTTGTTTTTCAGTGATAATGGAAAATGAAAGCGCCCAGCTCAAAAACAAATAAATCCAAGTCATTTGTTTGTGGGAGGGGCCAGGATTCGTAGTGCACTGGTCCCCCTCACATGCCAGGACACCAACCGGGCACCCTAGGGGGCACTTTTACAAAAACAAATAAAAAGGTAAAAGAGCTCCCAGGTGCATAGCACCCTTCCCTTGGGTGTTGAGCCCCCCAAATCCCCCTCAAAACCCACTGCCCACAAGTCTACACCATTACTATAGCCCTAAGGGGTGAAGGGGGGCACCTACATGTGGGTACAGTGGGTTTGGGGGGGTTGGACGACTAAACATTAAGCAGCACAATTGTAACAGGTAGGGGGGGATGGGCCTGGGTCCACCTGCCTGAAGTCCGCTGCACCCCCTAACAACTGCTCCAGGGACCTGCATACTGTTGCCAGGGAGGTGGGTATGATATTTGAGGGTGAAAATAAAAAGTTGTGAAACATCATTTTTTTGTGGTGGGAGGGGGTTAGTGACCACTGGGGGAGTCAGGGGAGGTCATCCCCGATTCCCTCTGGTGGTAATCTGGTCATTTAGGGCACTTTTTGGGGCCTTATTCGTGAAAAAACAGGGTCCAGGAAAAGTGCCCTAAATTCTAGCTACAAACGCATACTTTTTTTCAATTATCGGCGAAAGGTGCCCATCTCTGTTCGGGTGATAACCACGCCCCAGTCCCGCCTTCACCACGCCTCTGACATGCCCCCGTCAACTTTGTATGCTTCCGCGATGGAGTGCAGTTGAAAACGTCCAAGTTTGGCTTTCGATTATACTGCGTTATTCGTTTTTGGGAGATAAACGCCTATCTCCCGATTTAGGTCGCAATATAGGCGTTTTTGTCTTTCAATTATAAGCTGGATAGTAACATAGTAGATGACGGCAAGAAAAGACTTGCACGGTCCATCCAGTCTGCCCAACAAGATAACTCATATGTGCTAATTTTGTGTATACCCTACTTTGATTTGTACCTGTGCTCTTCAGGGCACAGACCGTATAAGTCTGCCCAGCACTATCCCCGCCTCCCAACCACCAGCCCCGCCTCCCAACCACTGGCTCTGGCACAGGCCATATAAGTCTGCCCAGCACTATCCTTGCTTCCCAACCACCAGCCCCCGCCAGGTTCCCACCACCGGCTAATATATTGGTTACATGAGAGCAATCCCACAAATAGGATTTTAATAAAGATATGAAAGATCTCAGGAAAGTGTCCACAAAATTTGTTAGGGTTCTAGGATGGAACCAATAGCAGACACAATTGGTCATCCTGGAGGATTCCTAAAACTTTTATGAAACTTGGGTACCATATAAATTGTTTGCAAAACTGGGGAATCTGTGATGAGAAAGTCCTTCTTTTTCTGTTTCAAGAAACCAGAGTTGAAACCAAAATTCATCCAAAACTGATCTCTTCTCTCAGTTCCTCAGTGGGGTCTTCATCAAGTATACAATAAAATGTAGTATCTGATAGTTATCTATTGACTTCCTGAACGTAATCCTCTGCATTCATAATGACAATACCTCCACCTTTGTCAGCCGGCTTTATGACAGTATCTTCATTTTGTTTAAGAGATTCTTTAATGCCATATTTTCAGCTTTATAAAGATTGAAAAATGTCCTCTTCTTTTTTGTTTTCAAGGCTTAATAAGTCTTTTAATACGCACTGATTGAAGCTGAGATGAGTGGATCAGTTGCGCCTGGAGGTATCCATTTAGACTTCCATTTGACTCCAGATATATCATTGTTGGGTGATGTCTGCTCAGCAAAAAGATGTTGAATTTTAAGTTTTCTCTCAAATCAAAACAAATCTATTCTTGTTTGTAACAGATCATATGTTTTTGCTGGTACAAACTTGTCTGATACTGTTTCTAAAACAGCACTGTAGAAAGGAAAGTTTGGTAAATACTGCTATTAGTTTGCTTAAATGTTATAAAATAAAAATTACTTTTAACATTAAATTCCATGGTTTGGCATAGAGTTTATTTGGGGAAATCGCCGTGACATATTTTAATATTATTTTCTTTAAGTGTAAAACCTTGTTCTGCCACCTGAAGGTATACACTAGTTCATAGGAGCCAACTTTTCAAAATTATTGGGGGTGCTAAGCCCAATGAAAATAACCCCTCCCTGACACATACAAGGAAATTTCTCAATATTGGGGGTGCTCAAGCACCCACAGCACCCACAGAGTCGGCTCCAATGCACTAGTTACAAATGTAAATCATATATTTTATAAAATATACCATTAAGATGTTATGGATGGGCAGACTGGACGAGCCATATGGTCTTTTTCTTCCCTTATTTTTCTTTGTTTTAATGGAAATAATGATTCAGTTTAGCAGTGCTTTGGATAAAAGAGAGGCATTAAACATGACCGTAAGGTTATAGGGTGTGGAGGATGATATACGTTCCACCAAGGAAGAGAGAAAAAGAAGGAACAGGAGAAGAGGATCTGAGAGAAAGAAGAGGTTTTTTCCTCCACTATGTTAAGGTGCTGCTGATGTCAAACAAGCAGGGTGAGATTTGGGACTGTTTTTTGGTGAAAAAGTTTTATAGGTATAACCCAGGTCTTGCCCAGTTCTAGATCCAGTCACAGGCCACAAAAGAATTTCACTATCTCACTCACTTCAAGTCTCACTGTCTTCGCTTACAAGCTGGCCAATCATACCACACACCTCAATTCAAGTCCACTTGCAGTGGAGCTGAGGGTAGGTCAATGATCCAGAATAGCGATCCGGGGGGTTGGGAGACACTTTACCAGTTCTGGGTTCCACTTGGCTCTTCAGTCTAGGAACCATGCAGCACTCCAAAGGCGTAATAAAAAACTAAATTTTTATTTTCAACTTCCATAACAGGTAGATAGAAATGTGAATCGATCTTCAACTAAATTATCCTCTAGCTTCAGTCATTCTGTGGGGAGCACATTTACCACTTTCTTTATGGACATATGCACAGGGATATATCAGGGCTATTTACATATAGACAAATGCTCCTGTCCATGCCTATCCTGGGAGGCAGTACTAAATCCCAAAGGCTGTTTTCTCCTCTCTCAATTGAATTATCTCCAGCGGGCTCAGACCCCTCACTGTATGACCCTTCTCCAACCGTGATCTCTCTCTAGATCCACCCTGGGCTTGGGACTGAACTTTCCCTGACTCCAATCCTACTGCTCCTGGGCTGGGACCCTTCTTTGCCAACTCATAGAAGTATTAGTACACCGGTTGCCACTTTATGGAGTAGTCCCCTCCTTGTAAGCCAAAAGTTATATTCCTTCCAACAGGATTCCCCTCTCTGCTCCTGATCTATTGGCAGGGGATTTTTAGACAGCCAAAAGACCATCCCCCCCCCCGATATTTAACTAGTCAGAATGGCTGTTGACCAGTTGAATCAGCTATCTCGCACTGAATATCCCAGGTTGGCGACTAGTAGATAGACAGTTATATTGGCTGATATAACCGGCTATCCACTGATTTTAAAAGCCAAAAATAAACTGGATATAAAATACTGGTCACCGGAAATGGCCCGACATTGAATATCCAGTTTTAGTGCTGACCATGGGAGTTAGCTGGTCTAACTCCCATGGTCTGAATATCGGTCTCCATTTGCTCTCACTTGTAACTACTTTAACTAACCCCTAACTCTTCCCAAAACCTATCACTCACCCCAACATGGGCACTACCTTTCTGCATTTTATTCCAAAAACCCTCCCATGAGCCAGGCTTCGCCCAACCCAGAGACCTCCCAGTCACTCCCCCTAGTGACTCTCTACCAGGGATCACTCCCTTCAGTAATCCCAACCTAACTAGGGATTATAAAGGGTAAAATTATACAACAGGGTGCCCACTTTAGACACTTATTATGGTACGTACTTTATGCCTATTCTATAAAGAAAAGTAAATGGCTACTCATTGTTTCAGTTCTGATATGTACATCTTTTCTAATTTCTGCCTCTAGATATGTTTTTTAGTATAATAAATAGTTGCCATCTCATTGTCCTTTTCTGTTTTGTTTTATTTCAATTTATTCCCTTTAAAGTGGACTAACATGGTAACCACACTAATTTATATAAAATAGTCCAAATATTTTGTTTTTCGAGCATTGATTAATACTTCCAAGATGTAGAGAATCCAGTTTTTCTTAACATGTTCTATACTGAAGTATAAACCTGACTTGGACCATTATAATATTCATCAACTGAATATCATCAGTTTTTCAACAAGCCATAAAACATTTCTTGTGAAAGCACCACCAGTGTAACCAGTGCTTTTTTTGTAGAAAAAAAGGTGCCGGTACTCATTATGGGCGGGGTCACCACATATGGCTCCACCCCTATGATAGCCACACCCACATTAACCACACCCCCTATACCAGCCATGGCGCATATAAACAGACATCATTGAAAATATTACAGTACTATAGGAGAAAAAAATAACGTGATTTGCTAAGTAGTAGCAGTAAATAAGACAGCCAATGTAAATTCTCAAATTGGACATATTACAAACACTAAAATGAAAATAAAATGATTTTTTTCTACCTTTGTTGTCTGGTGACTGTTTTTCTTTCCATATTGGTCCCAGTCTGTGATTCTCCTTTCCTTTGTTTTCGCTTAACTCTTCTGTGCCATTTGTCATTTTTTGTCTCCTTTTTCTTTGCTTTCTTCAATATTTTTCAGGCTCTCTCTCTGTCCAGATTTAATTCATTCTTACTATCCATTCTTTAATTTCCTTCATCTACCCGTGGCTTTTCATCTTTTCCTCACCCTTGTTCTCCCCATGCCCCTTCCTCTTATTCTCCAATCTTTCTCTATTCCCCTTTTCCATCCAGCAGCTCTGCTTTCTCTCCCCATCCTTCCAGTGTCTCCCCTATTTCTTTCTGCATTCTTCCATCCAGCGTCTTCCCTCTTTCTCTCCCTATCCTTCCGTTTTCCCTCTCTCTCTCCCCCCATCCTTCCATCTGTTTTCCCCCTCTCTCTCCCCATCCTTCCATCTGTTTTCCCTCTCTCTTTCCCCATCCTTCCATCTGTTTTTCCCTCTCTCCCCAATCCTTCCATCTGTGTTTTTCCCTCTCTCTCCCCATCCTTCCATCTGTTTTTCCCCTCTCCCCAATACTTCCATCTCTTTTTCCTTCTCTCTCCCCATCCTTCCATCTGTTTTCCCCTCTCTCTCCCCAATCCTTCCCTCTGTTTTTTCCCTCTTTCTCTCTCTCCCCAATCCTTCCCTCTGTTGTTTTCCCTCTTTCTCTCTCTCCCCATCCTTCCATCTGTTTTCCCCTCTCTCCCCAATCCGTCCATCTGTTTTTCCCCTCTCTCCCCAATCCTTCCATCTGTTTTTCCCTCTCTCTCCCCATCCTTCCATCTGTTTTCCCTCTCTCCCCAATCCTTCCCTCTGTTGTTTTCCCTCTCTCTCTCTCCCCAATCCTTCCCTCTGTTGTTTTCCCTCTTTCTCTCTCTCCCCAATCCTTCCCTCTGTTGTTTTCCCTCTTTCTCTCTCCCCCATCCTTCCATCTGTTTTCCCCTCTCTCCCCAATCCTTCCATCTGTTTTTCTCCTCTCTCCCCAATCCTTCCATCTGTTTTTCCCTCTCTCCCCATCCTTCCATCTGTTTTTCCCTCTCTCTCCCCAATCCTTCCCTCTGTTGTTTTCCCTCTTTCTCTCTCCCCAATTCTTCCCTCTGTTGTTTTCCCTCTCTCTCTCTCCCCAATCCTTCCCTCTGTTGTTTTCCCTCTTTCTCTCTCTCCCCAATCCTTCCCTCTGTTGTTTTCCCTCTTTCTCTCTCTCCCCAATCCTTCCCTCTGTTGTTTTCCCTCTCTCTCTCTCTCTCCCCAATCCTTCCCTCTGTTGTTTTCCCTCTCTCTCTCTCCCCAATCCTTCCCTCTGTTGGTTTCCCTCTTTCTCTCTCCCCCCAATCCTTCCCTCTGTTGTTTTCCCTCTTTCTCTCTCTCCCCAATTCTTCCCTCTGTTGTTTTCCCTCTCTCTCTCTCCCCAATCCTTCCCTCTGTTGTTTTCCCTCTTTCTCTAACTCCCCAATCCTTCCCTCTGTTGGTTTCCCTCTTTCTCTCTCTCCCCAATCCTTCCCTCTGTTGGTTTCCCTCTTTCTATCTCTCCCCAATCCTTCCCTCTGTTGTTTTCCCCCTCTCTCTCTCTCCCCAATCCTTCCCTCTGTTGTTTTCCCTCTCTCTCTCTCCCCAATCCTTCCCTCTGTTGTTTTCCCTCTCTCCCCAATCCTTCCCTCTGTTTTCCCTCTTTCTCTCTCTCCCCAATCCTTCCCTCTGTTGTTTTCCCTCTTTCTCTCTCTCCCCAATCCTTCCCTCTGTTGGTTTCCCTCTTTCTCTCTCTCCCCAATCCTTCCCTCTGTTGGTTTCCCTCTCTCTCTCTCCCCAACTCTTCCCTCTGTTGGTTTCCCTCTTTCTATCTCTCCCCAATCCTTCCCTCTGTTGTTTTCCCTCTCTCTCTCTTCCCAATCCTTCCCTCTGTTGGTTTCCCTCTTTCTCTCTCTCCCCAATCCTTCCTCTGTTGGTTTCCCTCTTTCTCTCTCTCCCCCCAATCCTTCCTCTGTTGGTTTCCCTCTTTCTCTCTCCCCCCCCCCCAATCCTTCCCTGTGTTGGTTTCCCTCTTTCTCTCTCTCCCCCCAATCCTTCCTCTGTTGGTTTCCCTCTTCTCTCCCCCCCCCCAATCCTTCCCTGTGTTGGTTTCCCTCTTTCTCTCTCTCCCCAATCCTTTCCTCTGTTGTTTTCCCTCTTTCTCTCTCTCCCCAATCCTTCCCTCTGTTGGTTTCCCTCTCCCCGCCAAGTTTCCCGCGAACGGCGCGAAGTCGCGACGCACGCGGCACCAGCCCCTATTTCCGGCCGCTGCTGCTTCTCCTGTTGAGCAGCAGCGGCCGCTACACAAAGAAAAAGAAGATTTAAAAAAAAAATTGAAACCTAGCTGAAACGCGGCACCCCGGCACTGTAGACAGCCATTAGGCATTGGCTGTTGCCCCACAGCCGCTCCTCCTCTTGCCTTACGTCACTGCCCCTGGAGGAAGACCCCAGAGGAGCGCAGTGACGTAGAGGCAAGAGGAGGCGCAGCTGCGGGACAACAGCCAATGCCTAATGGCTGTCTACAGTGCCGGGGTGCCGCGTTTCAGCCAGGTTTGAAGTTTTTTTTTAATCTTTTTCTTTGTGTAGCGGCCGCTGCTGCTCAACAGGAGAAGCAGCAGCGGCCGGAAATGGGGGCTGGCACTGCGTCCGTCACGGGGCGGGGGGGAGCAAAAAAAAAAAGGTGCCGGTACGCCGTACCGTTGCGTACCGGCACAAAAAAAGCACTGAGTGTAACTAGCATGTTCCTCTCATCTACTACTACTTATCACTTCTATAGCGCTACAAGGCATATGCAGTGCTGTACACTGTACACCATACATGAAAACATCTGAATTAAAGTGATATGATCCAAAATATATGAAATCAGAGTTTTCTATCAACATCTGTAACTTAAAATCCAGATTTTTAGCCAAGCTTTACAAAACCAATTTTCAAAAGGAAGCAGCTTTTCTATTGATCAAGTCATGTGTAAAAATATTGGTTCTGCAGCATTATATTTATGACATCAATTTGTATATAATTTTCCTAGGCAGTGTAAAAATGGTTGAAATGATATATAATCTTAGGTAAGATGTGCATATTAAATGAATATTTAGAATTAACATTGAGGATCATTTTATAATTGGTCATACAAGTGCATAGAGCAAGCAGGAGTAGCCTAATGATTAGAGAAGTGGGCTGAGAACTAGGTAAGCCTGGTTCAAATCTCAATGTCGTTCCTTGTGATCTTTCCAAGTCAATTAACCCTCTATTGCCTCTGATACAAACATATTAAGTCATCCAGGGACAGAAAATACCTATTCGATATATTTTGGCTTACAGACAGTATATAAGAATTTAAATAAACAACTGAGGCTGGTGTACATAGAAAAAAAAAACAATTTTACAAATGAAAAGTACTGTCACTAGAACTTGCCATTTTGAGGCCAGAGCCATGAGGGAGAGGAGTGAATGGGCATTGCCAGTATTCAGCTTGGGCCTACATAAGTGTCTTCTGTAGATCCCAGCTGTATATCACATGCCCTCATGGTCCTGGATATTTAACTCTGGTGCCTGATCATGGCCCGGTATTGAATAATGCTTAATTCAGCTGGTAGCAGTCAGCGTTTAAAACAACGCTGATTGCCACCAGCTGAATATTAACTTGACAATGTTTTTTCGCCACTGTGCAATTAACTCACACTTTCCTTTTCCTTCATCTGTGCTTTAACTTCATTGAAAACTCCTGAACTAAAGTCATGAAATAGGTGGCAATGGCCTACCATGTAAGGTAACTTCTTAAAAGATAGGAAACACAACATAGGGTTAATTGATCAGTTTCTCCAATGTAACAGATAAATAGTAGTGTCTCAGAAATCATTGCTGGGGCCAATATTGTTTTAACATATTTAATAATGAACTGGCAGTTTTCTTACAGTCGAAGGTCTTTTTCATAAGAGTAGTCTTTACTCTTGGCACTCCAGTTTCTGTGTACTTCTACATAACTGGTTTATTAGCACTAATTAGTGAAGTCCAGAAGAAAGTATATCCTCATCGTATCTTTATACCTGTCAGCGGCCTTTCATGTGGTTGATTGCAACTTATTCAGCCCATTTGAGTAAATTTGGTATTAGGGAAGTTGTATTTCAGTGGTTCCAATCTTTTCTCTCACACCACTCCTATAGCATCTTCTTTAATTCATTTTATCCAATCAATATTCACTATCTATTGGAGCTCCACATGGATGTAGTTTTTTCACAAGTCTTATTCAATTTTAAATCAATCAAGTTTACAGATGATTACCTAACTTTTATAAGTCTTCTAAAAACAAATTTCTTCAGTCTGGCCTTTCTGAATACAAAGAACTTCATTTAAATTTTACCCACACCCTTTTCTTAATCTGCTTTCCCATCTAGTCCTGCCTAATTATGCCCTCACCTATATCCACCATTAATTATTTGTCCTTGAGATAGTCTAAATCCCTGGTTACTTACTGCACATGTATTAATTTGCTTCTTGAACTCACTGTAATTTGTGTTATGTTTTATTCACTTTATTGTTTGTTTGTAAGCCACATTGAACTTGAGTGTATTTCTGGCTAATCTGAGATATAAATGTCATACATAAATAAATGTATTCCTTAACCCTTTAGCACACATGATCCAATCCATTGTTGATGACATTAAATCTGTTGATGACATTAAATCTGTCCTTGGTAGTCTCATGATTAGAAACAAACCATATTAAACTCAATCCCACTAAATCTAAAGCAATTTGGAGCACTGGATGCAGGGGCATATCTGGACTCCGGTGGTAGGGGGGGCAGAGCCAGAGGGAGGGGGCACATTTTAGCCCCCCTCCCACCGACCCCTCGCCACCAACGACTCTCTCCACCCCCCTCCCGCCATCAACCCTCCCCCACTGCCGTTGCTTACCTTTGCTGGCGGGGGACCCCATTCCTCGCCAGCCGAGGTCCGCTTCCACCTGCCGCCGCCTTTAAAAATATTTCTTCTTCAGCAGCGGGGGAGGGTTGACGGCGGTAGGGGGGTCCAGGGCAAAATCTGAGGGGGCCCAGGCCCCTGTGGCCCCACGCAGATATGCCCCTGTCTGGATGTGCATCAATACCTGTTTCACCAATTCTCTTGGGTCACACACATTTTTTAGAAACTTCATTTAAAAAATTCTAGGCTATTATCTGGATCCACAATTTTTCTGAGCCCCAGAAAATGTTACTGGTTAAGAAGTTTTCTGGATCTCCAGAATGTACAGGCAATCGAACCAGACAAGCCAGCTGTCTTCCTTCTTGTCCTCTGTGGAAAATAAATAAGAGCAGACTGGTCCTATATGATACCAATATTCAAAAGCATTTAGCTGGTCAGTATCGGCATCTGGCTGGTTAAATGCCTCATAATCAGCTATCCAGTGATTTTCAGCGGAGGATAGCTGGCTATCTCCTGCTGAATATCGCCAGTTAGCAGTTAACAGAAAGCCGGTTACATAGAGCGATATAACCAGCTATTTGCCAATTTTCAGCTCCACTTTAGCGGTTATATTTGCTCACAGGAAAAAAATATGGCATAGCTTTGGCCGGTTTGATCATAACCGACTAAGTCTGAATATTGCCTTAAGAATATAAGAATAACCATGCTGGGTCAGACTAATGGTCCATCTAGCCCAGTATCCTGCTTCCAACAATGGCCAAGCCAGGTGAATCAAACCAGCAAAAAATAAACCGAATATTCAATACCGGTCACTAGAAATGGTGGATCGCGGGAGTTAGCTGGGCTAACTTCCACAGTATTCGGCCCCTCTGTGTGTACCAGTTGGTGAAGCCTGGATTCAACATCAATTGATAATTAATTACCGCTGAAGCAGCCCCTTGGGCAAAACATGACCATGTTGGGCATGCAAATGTAAATACCTAGGAACATGTACAATGAAAAGTCTACTATCAGTCTGCACTTCTTCATTTTCCATGCTGGATATTGCAAACTGTCTGCCTTGCTGTTTTATTGCTCACTTTTGTCCTGTCAGTAAATTAGATTACTGTAATCGCGGAAACAAGAAATACATCATCGCAGAAGGCAGGACACTGTGTGAGGGAAGGGAAAAGATGGAGGCGAGCCTGCTGTGTTGTCTTCTTCACTGCTGTCGCTGCCACTGAAAATAAAAGGGTTAAACATGCGGGGGGCAGGAACAAATGGAGAGGAGGGCTGTCGGGGCGCTGAGGGAGGGCAGAGAGAATTGCTGGACATGGATGGGAGGGCAGGGGAGAGAAGAGATCGCTGCTCATGGAGAGGAGGGGAGGGCAGGGGGAGAGAAGAGATCGATGGATAGGAGGGGAGGGCAGGGGAGAGAGGAAATTTGCTGGATATGGATGATTTTTTAAGTATCAACTTCCTGAAATATCTCCTTTCATTGCATTTTAGTGCCTCTTACCTGTGAACAGTTGCACCCTCTGGAATAGTGGAGGTTTCATTCTAGAGATGTGGGAGGAAAGCTAATGCTTCCTTCTGGGAGAGTTTGGAGGGGGCTTTGTAGGAAAAGGTGCAGGACTCTCAGAAAATATGCTATCCCTGTGGAGACAGAAAAGTCCAATGCTAGAATAAAAAATATATATATACCTGGAAATCTGAAAAGGAACTACTCAATCTGGAAAGCTAAGCAGCAGAAACACATACTAGAACTGTTCAAAGACAAGGGCAAGGCTGTGACAGATGAGACCAGAAGCAAGGAATTGAACTGAACTTTCAAAGCCACTCAAGCGAACATATCACACAGATGGTACACTGACTCAGGAGCAACAAGTGATGAGAAATTCTTTACAGAAATTGACTTCAGCATGAAAGAGAAGATCTTTCTGGCAGATGAAAGAAGTATTACAGCAGAGGGCATAGGTTATGAATTTGTGAGTTGCAAGACATCTTTGAGAGGCATAAATAAAAGGAAGGAGATACCTCATGCTCTAAATGTAGAAGAAATCCTACTGTCAATGAAACACCTTGCTAACAATGGTCTTGTAGGGTAAATTCAAAAGAAATAAATGTATCTTTAAGAAAGGAAAATAAATTTTAGCGAAATGAATGATGGATTAATATGTTTATAAACTCCTCTACCAGAACGGACAGGCTAAAGTTATTGTTTAAGTTCATCATGACAAGCACAACACATTTCCACCAATGCAAAGTCAAGTGTAGGACATAAAAACTAAAAGGTCAAAGAGTTTGCGAGAAAAAACCTAACAAAGAACATGAGGAGGTAGATATTTGGTCAATGGTGGTCTGCAGTTTTTAAGCTATTTACAGTCATGGGCTGAATTAACCCCAGATATTCAATTTCAAGTCATGTCCAGACTCTTGCATTGAATATTTGGGTATGTGTGATCAACCAGAAGTTAACCGAGCACTGACTGATATTTAGACTGGTGCCTGGTTAGTTTGGCAGATAAAGTTAGGACATCCCTTATACTATCCTAACTTTTATCCACTTATTTAGCTGGTTAGCAGACTGAATAATGCTGCTAACCATTTAAGCTCCATCTCTGCCCAGACTCTGCTCCTGCATCACCCCAGCACTAATTGGACAGTGCCTGGGCAGTCATAGGCAATACTCACCAGTACTGACTGCTTAAGTACCACTTAATATTGCCAAATGGTCAGCTTAATGGGATTTAACTGGGCAGAAGCCTATCCTATCCAATTAAACATTTTGAATATCAAGCCTGAAGATGTTATTGTGTCACATGATTATAAAGTGCATACGTTGCATATAAGCAAAGAGTACACATACTCCACTTCTGAAAAAAACATCCAAAAATGACCAGTGATATCTGTGGATGGATGAAGATCTCATACCAAGATGCTCGGCAAGCTTCACTGATGACTACCATCTTGGGGCCTCTGCAGTAGTCAGTAGCAGTATCTCAATTCCACAGAACATGTAACACTCATTGTTTTCAGGAAAGAGTACACCCCAGCATTAAAATGGGGCTGGATAATGGGGCTAAATGCAACCTCTCCTCTTGTAGCTATGGGAGGGTTTGGGAATCAATTTGTTGGTGGCTCTGGTCAATCAGGAGGGGAGTGTGTGGTGTGAAGATGGCATTACCTTAGACAAGAAAACAACAAGTCAAGCGGAAGATATTCAGAAGGACCAGACTGAAGTCACAGATGTTAACAGTCAAAAATGATGATTTATTAAGACCCACATTGCATAGATAAGCATCTGAGGATAATGGCTGTCCAAACCACCCACCCTTCTTCTCTTTCAGTTGAGTACCTGGGGGAGGTGGCATGGGTTGAGGGGGAGGGGAAGGGGAAGGGTGTCACAACTTTTGAATTTTGATAGGTAAACCACTTCAGGTCTCCACATAAGGCAGATGCTCACAGCTGAGGGCTGACTATGGAGCCACATGACTCTCTAGTGGTACCATTGGGTTACTTGTGGGCTTCGATGGAGGATACCTATAGAGTCCTTTTGACATGAACTTGGCTTCATCACTAGTGTGCTATAGGACTGTGTTTCCTAAGTCAGTCCTGGAGTACCTCCTTACCAATCAGGTTTTCAGGATATCTACAATGTGTATGAACGAAAGAGATTTGAATAGAGGCAGTGTATGCAAATCAATCTCATGCATATTCATTATGCATATCTTGAAAACCTGACTGGCAAAGAGGTACTCCGGGACTGACTTAGGAAACACTGTTGTAGGGAACTGTGTACTGCTAGGTAATTCATTACTTCATTGCAGATAAATTGGCACCAATTATTTGATATGACATATGATATAATTTTAATGTTCGGGCTGGAAGAAGGGCATGATCATCTAAGTCTGTTTAATTAATTTGCAAGTTATGTGTAATGCATTAATGAAATGATGCTGAAAAGTTAATAAAGATACTTCTTTTTGTATTGTGTCTTGTGTTGTGGCAGGATGGATGGGTGAGGTATGAACGTTTCCGCACTTCTTCTTAGCAAATACAACATTACTAGAATGCATGCTTTAAAAAAGTAGAGGGCCTTTGTTGAGTCTAGAACAGCTTTGGCTTTTTATAAAATGTATATATCTAAGCCAAAAATCTTGTATGTTTGGCAGTATATGCATCAGAAGAAGACATTTTACAAAGGAAAATATATATATTTTTTAAAGTGGCATCACTTGGGGCTTTCAATAAAAGCAAGTAGTACTATTTATATGTGTAAGTGGCCACTTTGCTACTTATAAATGTAAGTGATATATTTTATAAAAATTAGCACCTTTGGGAGCTAATTAAGGAACCAAACTTGGAAATTCAAATTTTTGTTATTTCAAGGTAATTTTAAACTCTTGAGCGGTAAGTACCTCTCCAAACTCCAGGCCCCCAAAAAATAATTTGCCAGGGATTATGTACAGATTCAAGTAAATACATACCGGAATCGGCAAACGCCATTAACAGATATATGTAAGACACATTGAGCCTGCAAAAAGGTGGGAAAATGTGGGATACAAATGTAACAAATAAATAAATAAATGTTGATGTAGAAATACTCCATGGAACACACATATACTTTGAAGACCATTCGAACCATGATTAGAATACATATAGAAAAGTTATGCATGCTGCTCCTTCAATGCATATGAAGTACCTTTTCTAAAAGTGGCATTTTATGCCAATTTATACATGTCGATCTGCTTTTTACAAATATAAATGATACCTCACATTTCTGCAGAATAGGGCATAATTTGAAATATTTTAATATACATCTTACAGGTTTGAAACATCAATCAGTTGTGCAATGTGATGACTAGCCGAAATTTAAAGTATTTCATCAATTTCTGACACTACAAAATATTTATTGATTTGATTAATTTGGATATTATGCCTTTTTAAGTTCTAACTCAAGTCAAGTTACATTCAGGTACAGTAGGTGTTTAGCTAGTTTCAGTGATATAATGATCCTGGAATTGTTTTTACCCATATTTTCTTGGAGATTATTTTGGATATCTTAATCAACTAATTCAGTGATTGCTTGTATCAGTTTTAAAAGATGAAGAGAGAGGTATTCAGTCAGCATTTATTTTTAGCTGCCGCCGGTGTTATTCCTGGATACTCAGTGCCAGGCCATGTTCGGGTACCGGCATTGAATATCTGGGTTTATGCAGCCGGCTATCTCTTATGCCAGTGGTTCCCAGTGGCAGTACTTCCTGTTTAGCGAGTGGTAAATCCGCGTTGAGCTTACCACCACTTTTCAAAAGGGGCCCTAATGTGCCTAAGTGAACCTTTCAAGCAAAAGTACAGGTAGTCTGCAATTTATATGTGCAAGTGGCACCTAAATGTGGGTTCCCAGTTTTAGAATTGTCCCTCATGGAACTGACTGCCCTGTTGATTAGCTATGGTGTCCTATCTTGGCTGATTTATCTTTTTCTTTAGCCAGAAATCTATGGTTTTTTTGGGGGGGGAGGGGTTGAATATCAGCATTTAACTGCATAAGTGCCAACTCCACCCCTGGACTGTCCACAAAATAGAGGCTTTCAGTTTAGTAGTCTGTGGTGATATTCATTGCCACTAACTGATTAAGTTGCCTTTTTACTAAAGATTTGCCATGCAGTAAGGGGCTTCCTACATGGCAACCGTGAACTACTGCCGGCCCAACGTGGCCACTGGCTGTAGTTCCACATCAAGGGTGCCACATTTCTGGCACTACAGAAAATAATTACATAATTTCTAGCATGACGCTAACTCAGTGATAACCGGGAAGTGCTGCGTGCTGCCCAGTTAGCATTGGGTTACTGTGGGAGCCATAACTGCCACCTCAATGGGTAGTGATAGATGCTCTCCCCTCCCCCCACCACCACATTGCCACGTGACAAAAATAATCTTAATGCACGGCCATGTCTTTTTAAGGGGCTTTTTACCCACTGCAGTAAAAAGGGCCTTGACGTTCAGCAAAAACGGTCCCCGCCGCTACTTTAGGGACCTTTTTACCGCAGCTGGTTAAAATGACCCCTAAGTGCTGCTGAATATCAGTGGATAGCCCTGCACAAATGATTTAATTGGCCAGGAGCTATCTGAATATTGATCTAAAAATTATTAAGCTCTCCTCTGTGTTATATAGGTTGTGGTGAGATGGCACTGTATTTTAAAAAGTGCTAACCAGAGTCTGGTTGCATGAGTCTGTAGAGGGTGGATTGATACTCTGTCCTGGTGTTTTCAATGTTCGGCATAGGCATTCATCTAGCAGAAACATTTTTGTTATCCCAGAAATAGATCTTCAGATCTGGATAAAGAATGTCTTAACTTTAATGGATGCTGAGAAGGCAAATAAACTTTAGCACAGCTTAGTAAAGGCTTATAAAAACTGATGTGCTAATTATGTTTGATAAGAGCAGCTCAGGGTGCTGTAAGATATTACTCTTGATTGAACATTTCATTAAGTATTTATTTCCTATTTTAATTTGTTTTGGATACTTTTAATTGTGCAATTGGATGGCTTTTGGAGATGGTTCTGATTGTTTTAGTTCAAGTGGTTTATATTTTTAGAATACCATTAAAATATTAAAAATAAAAAATATTGGGCGGGGGTTTCTAATTAGAATTTGTTGTTTCACTTTGCTGGACCTTCTTAACATGCTTCTTTGGGCAATGTGAAACCAGAGGCATGTCTGAAGTGATACTCCGTTACTGCCAGATTCTATATAGTGTGCCTCGACTTCCACACCATAATCCAAGCATATTCTATAACAACACACATAACTTAATTGGCTTAAGAAGCCAATCAACATACTGAAGAGCACTTAAAAAACAACAATGAGTACTAATTGACAATATTTAGAATTTATACATACAGCTTGCTAAGGGGCCCTTTTACAGAGCAATGATAAGCCCAACGCAGGCTTAACGCTCAATCTTACTGGACTACCACCAGCCCAATGCAGCTGCTGGCGGTAGTCCCACCCTGAGTGTGCACCATTTACAGGGGTAAAAGAAACCCCCAGGAAATGTCTTGCACGGCGATAACCCGGCGGTAATCAGGCAACGCTATGTGCTGTCCAGATACTGCCAGGTTAGTACGGGAGCCCTTATTGCCACTTCAGTGGGTAGCGGTAAAGGCTCCCCATCACATGGCAATGCGGTAAGAGTTTTCTTACCGTATGGCCATGTGTGCTTGGGGTCTTTTTACCCACTGTGGTAAAAAGGGCCCTGGTGCATGGGAAAAACAGCCCCTGCCACCAGCACAGGGCCCACAGCTTGGTAAAAAGACCCCTAAGTGTATTCTGTAATGCAGTATGCCTAAGTTCTAACATGCACAGGCAAAAAGGGGTATGTTATAGGCAAAAAAGTGGGCGTTTTAAAATTTACATGCATAAATTTAGAATATGGCCCTCTACGTATGGGATTTATGCCACATTTTGTTGGTGTAAATGGAGGCATGTTGTTTTAGGTACTGGGATAAGTGTATTCTATATACCAACGCCAAAATCTATGTGCTGCTTATAGAACATGCTTAATCGGAAATGTTTTCCACACAAAATTTTTAGGTGCTGTATATAGAATCTGGCCCTAAGGGTTAATTCAATTAATTGGGTATCTAGTAAGAACTTATTCTATAAAATAACATAGGCACCCACTTTTCCTTATAGAATATTAATGTAACCACAAAAATACATGTCAACAAATTAAGCACTTATGCCAGCCATAGAACACCTCATGTCTCTGTGATGCCCATGCAGTTTTTGGTATTCTGCAAGGTACTTCCATAAGTGTGAGACTGGCTATGTATATGTCTACCTGTAAAATATTCATTATGTAAGAGATATATGCTTTATGGTTTAAATCTATTTGATATACCACAATTCATAAAATACAACACAGCGGTTTATAATTTAAAATTAGGTGGAAAGGAACTCCAATAACAGACAGGATAAAGAAATAAGGACAGCATCACTCATATCAAGGGAAACCAAGTTAATAAATAAAAGTAAGTATTTACTTACATTCAGTTGGAACAGAACGCAGTCTTCAGGTTCCCAACGCCAGTACCACTCAACCAATATGTCCAAAACTCATATCTAAATAAGTGGGTCTTAAGGTCCACCTTGAATGTAGGAAATGTGAGCTCAAGACAGTGCATAGATGGAAGTGATTTCCATAGAACTGGGGATATAGAGTAGAAGGTCAATTGCCTTGTGGAATCCAATCTTGCATAATCGGCAAATAACTGTATGGGCATATTTTATAGAATTATTCTCTAAGGAGGCAATTCTATGAGTGGGCACCTCCTTTAAGCGCCCTGATGCCATGTGATTAGAGCTTGTATTATAACAGCATCTGAACTCCCAGCATTGGCAAGCCTTACATTTATGCAGCTGAATTTACAGCAGCCACAGAGGTGGTATTACTGTGGGCACTTAAATGTGGCGAGGGCATGCGATTCTTACAATATTCTGTTATTTGTGCACATAAGTGACAGCACTGCCTATGCCCCTCCCATGCTTGAATGCCCTCTTGCATTTATTTATTTTTTTATTTGTACCCCACGCTTTCCCACTCATGGCAGGCTCAATGCGGCTTACATAGGGCAATGGAGGGTTAAGTGACTTGCCCAGAGTCACAAGGAGCTGCCTGTGCCTGAAGTGGGAATTGAACTCAGTTCCTCAGGACCAAAGTCCACCACCCTAACCACTAGGCCACTCCTCCACTATGCCTCTTATGTGCATCCTTACAGAATAGTGTTTATTCGATTTGCTGCCAATTATGGGCCCCTTTTACCAAGCTGTCGCAAAAGAGGGCCTGCGCTGGCCTTGACACATGTTTCTGACTCGTGCCAAGGCCCCCTTTTGCCACAGCTGGTAAAAGGGTAGTCTTTCTTTTCTACAAGAAATGGTCGAGCAGCAAGCTGTGCGGCCATTTCGGGGGGGAGCCCTTATCGCTACCTATTAAGGTAGTGGTAAGGGCTCCTGCACTAATCTGACAGTAACCGGTCAGCATGCTATTTTTGTAGCGCCGGATATGACAGTACTTCCTGTTTAGTGAGTGGTAAGCCTGCGTTGGGCTTACCACTGCTATGTAAAAGGAGCTCTATGCACTTAAGTGTACCTTTCAAGCAAAAGTGCTGGTAGTCTATAATTTACACGTGCAAGTAACACCTAAATGAGGGTTCCCAGTTTCAGAATTGTCCATCATGGAACAGACTGTTCTGTTGATTGATTAGCTATGAGTGTCCTATCTTGGCTGATTTATCTTGTTCTTTATCCAGAAACCTATGGTGTTTTTTTTTGGGGGGGGGGGGGGGTGGCATTGACCCAAAATATTTCATCCCTAGAGTCACTAGTAGTAATTATTATATTAAAATATAATTCCACAAAATCTAAAATTATAAATGTTTATGCACATATTGAGGGGCCCTTTTACTAAGCACATGAACGGATTTAGAATGTGCTAAGATTTAGCGTGCACTAAATGCTTAGACGTCCATTATGGGTCCTTTTTCCAAAAGCACGGTAGGGATAATGCATGGGTAGCGTGCGCCAAATCATCCCTACCGCTGGGATAGCACAGGAGCCCAGCGGTAGTTCTGAAGTTGGTGCACGCAGTTTCCTGTGGGGGAAAATAATTTTCTACTGCAGGGGGGGTTAAGGGCTCTCCTGGTAAATGGACAAGCGTTAATTTTGGACTTAGTGCCTGGCCATTATTGCCATAAATAGAAATTTAGCTTTTGGCAGACATGCTAAGAGGTGGCCTGAGTATGTGGGAAAATCACCCACTAAAAGTAGTGCAGGCCACTTTTTAATGCACCTTTGTAAAAGGGCTCCTATATTCCTATTGGCGTCTTATCATTTGGTGCACACTAAATCCATGCCTTAGTTAAAGGACCCCGAAAGACTAACTATTTTTTGTTGATTCACTCAAAACAAAGCCAGAAAATCACCTGTCCAGTCTAAATTATATATAATTTTATTATGCTGTTGCTATAGCAAAATTAGTTTGATTTCATGGCAATGTAGAACATTATAAATAAAGCTGACCTTTCAGTTTCAGTGGGATCAGTTTTATTGTTTTACATGAATTCATTCAATATTTGTTAATATTAAAATGTAACTATCTAACTCACGAAGATGAATTTATGCTCACAATGAACAGGGTTGCAATCATTTTTAATGGAGTCAAGCTAACTGAGCCACAAAAACAATTATTTTGATGTGCATGCCTGCAGACTTTAATTTAATTTAACTTGATTTTGGATTTTATTTTCTGCCTTGTTTTCCAAGGAAGTTCGAGGCTGAGTACATCAAAAGATAAGAACATAATATATAGTAGAACATTACATATCAAATCTAATTATATAACCTTAGCATTTGTATTGCTTTCCATGCTCACCCGCATATACTCTAATAAAACACACAGTACCACTGGAAAATTGTGGCAGAACACTTGGCTGCAATTTTATTAAACATCAATCTAATTGAATTAAATTAACATAACACTTCAATTACAGCTCATCCAACTATTAGTGCAGCTAGTCGATGACAGCGTAGCTGCCCCATTACAACCGCATAATGTACCACTATTCCTACCACATTTCAGACCCAGTGAGACCTGCGATGTACAGCAAGCCACATCCAAATTTGCACGCCCAACCTTGGAGAAACTATACAGAATCTATCACTTAATATCCATGTTTAAATTCAAAACCAACACATAAATCCCTTTAATCAACCCAACCACTTTTGGTGTGCAATGGAAGGCTCTACTGCATAGCGTTTGACAAATAAAATAGAAGGAAGACAGGTAGCTCCCACCTTCACATTAACAAATAGGTTTTCTCTCTGAAATGGCAGTTTCTAGAAATACAAGCTAGAATGAGGATTCAATTATGTTTACCTGCAACTATTATCCCTTCTTTTACTCTGTGAATCTTTCAAGTAATTTTAGGATTAAATTTTCTGGTGTCTGGGGACTTCACTGTCTTCCAATTCAATTCACATTATTATTTGAAGTGCTAATTATGGTGTTTAAGAACATTAGAGGTCTGCCTCAGGTTATTTGAGTGTAGTTTGAATTATTTAGGGTGAATTTATCCCTCCCAATATGGTGGTTCACCCACTAATACATAGGAAGAAATAAATCAGCCAAGACTGCATCAGTTAGGAAATTAATTAGATACCTTATTTCTTATCAAGTATTAGTACAATTATCAGATCAGTGATATCTCACTGGGAGTATGGAACATTGCTATACAAAAGTACTGCTGTATCTGAGACTCCAAAGAATATATAAGCAATCAGATACTTTTATTTATTATTCTCCAAGTATATGTACAATTAATTGCTTATAAGAGTACAGTACCACAGCTACACATAACAGTTCGTACATAGGTAATCTGACAATAATCCCATTTATTGGATATGTACTAATATTATAGTTAACACTGATTGGCTATGGTAATGAGTTGGTCAGTTCTTCTTGGAAATGCTAATAGCTATTATTTACTTAGAAATGCTAGTAATATAATGGACTACCTTTTCTTAGAAAGCTAGGTTATTTTCCTGAGGAGTTATCTTGTTCTGTCAACTGCAGAACATCTGTGACCACCATGTTGCTAAATCATGTTACTCTGTTTTTCCACCTATACTCGTTCCTCATTCTGCTGCATGAGAGTGTCACAACAGATCGTGAGTTCTGTACTCACACTGGAGTTCAGGTTAGAGTCATGGGCCTGTAAGATTTTCTCTCATTTTAGATCCTGAACCAAAGTCAGGCCTTGAATCAAAGCTCTTAGCTATGATGATAATATACAAGTTTTATCTATACCTCCATTTGGTCTCTCTTAAAATAGTAGGAGGTTAGCCCTTCCAAATACTCCTGATTGTCATCTGGTCTCAACAAGAGAATGTACTCATCATCGAAGTGCCCCATCCGTGTGAAACTAGTTACCTGAATCACTCAGATAAAAATCTTATTTTCTCTTTCTAGGGCTATTAAAAAGTTGTTTGTTTGAGTAAATTGCTAAATCTTACATCTCTTTTGAGGTCTAAATTAGTGGTTTTGTTTTACTTTGATACTTCTTTTGTTTACATTTTAATGGATGACATAGGATAAGGAAGGCTCACGGGTACAGCCATGAGAAGGCCGGCGAGGTGACATGGCAGCACCCTGGCCAAGCTCCCCTTCTTTTCCGGCTTCCCCACTATCTGGGTGACGTCACAGGTGGCCCAGCCTGTCATTGGTGGGGAGGCAGGAAGGGGGAGAAGCCCTCTGCACTGCATAAAAGCTGCCGACGAGACAGGAGGCGTCTCTCCTTCATGGGCCTTGTACCTGGGGTAGTTGGTAATTGAGATGTGGGGGAGGAAGGGAGATGGGATAGGAAAGGTTAGGGGGTAGGGGTTATTATTTAGGGGGGTTATGATGGTTTTTTTTAAATGTCTTTATAACATTTTAATATACATAATAATATTCAATCAAGAATAATAATACACAATACTTAAAAAGCAACAGGAAAAAAGTAATAAGAAATTAACGAACTGTTATCGTCCACAAATTAGGTAAATGATCCTTTTTGAAAGGTAAAGAGAGTATTATTGTGATAATTTAGACCCGAATGTAACACTGTAAAGCAGCTTGGAGTAAGTCGGCAGAACATGGCGCAGTCTTGGTTTAACAGAATTGATTATAAGCTGGGTACTAAATAGCTTGGGGGTTTTTATTAAGGCTTGTTTTCAGATGGGAGTGACTTGAGGGAAACAGTATCCTGTCCACACAGTTCAAAAGGGGCATATTTATGGGCATTTTGTGGGCATTCCAAAATTTACGCGTGTATTTATAGAATATGTCACAGTCCATCTAAATCTACATGCTGGGATTTACACCAGGTTTCCATTGGTGTAAACGGGCATTCAGAGATTTAGGCACAATGATACTGACTAAGCGTATTCTATATACTGTGCGTAAATTTTATAGAATACGCTTAGGCGAAACTGAGTTCCACGTGGATTTTTTAGGCACCATATATGTAATGTGGCCTTAACTATGTGGACACCCATAACATTCCTATGCATGTCTACATAGCGCACACTAATTTTTAGTGTGTGCTAAAAATGCTAATGCACCTTTGAGAAAGGGTCCCATTATTTGACCCTAATGCTGCTTGACATAAAATATTGCTGAATACCGCAGTCAAATTTAAGTCAACGTAGGTTAGGGAGTAATGCAATGCAAAATATGGAAATGCCTATTTTTGGGATGCATTGAAATGGGTTTTGTGCACAGGAAAGTCTTGTGTTAAAACTTGCTAAGCCCATTTCTTTACTTTTTCCTCTCTTTTTTTTCTGAAATGTATATTGGCATACAGCATAGTTTGTTTTCAAATGCAATGCTGCATTCCTTCCAAACCACACATCACTATGGCCTATGTTTACTAAGGTGCGCTATAGGTGCTTTAGTGTTTTTAACGCACGTAAATGGTGGATGCACGTTAAACGCTAATGTGCCCAAAGGAATGTATAGGTGCGTTTAACATGCCTTAACTTTAAAGGTGCGTTAAAAACTCTAGCATGCCTTAGTAAACATACCCCTCTATAACAAGTATAACAGTGGTGCTATTTTTTCTTTTCTACTTTATGCTACTTATGATAAATACTTTGAGGTTGCAACTAACCAAACAGCATTCACTGATGGCGTGTATGACAAATCAAGCTGTTTCTAGTAGCAAACTCTTATTACAATTATTCCTCATATTTTGGTAACTATGGAGACAATGCTTTTGCTTGAAGGGCAGGATGTACTTGAGAAAATTCACCTTTTATTGAAAGAATTAAATTGCACACAATAAATAGGTCAACTAACTCTAAGAAAATATGAAGAAAATACACATTTTGGGCTAGATTCTATATATGGTGCCGAAAAATCATCACTGAAAAAGCGCTATTCTATAAGCCGTGCTTAAGTTAGGTGTGATTTATAGAATTGTGCTTACTCCCAGAAATCTCGCCTATCTTTAGGTGCAGCCATTTCCACAACTGAAATGTGGTGTGAATCTTTGTGCCTTTATTTGGCGCATTTCCCCCTTAATCTATAACTATGCACATTAATTTTAGAATCACCCCTGCTCTGTCCATGACTCTTCCATTTCCACACCCCCTTTGTGAACCTGTGTGTACAATTTATTTATTTATTTATTTATTGCATTTATATCCCACATTTTCCCCACCTATTTGCAGGCTCAATGTGGCTTACAATTTTCTGTCATGACTTATGCCATTTCAGAGTAAATCAATAAGGTCTAACATAGGCGTGGATCCTGTGCTTAAATGTACGCTCGCATGTTTCAATTAATCAAATTAATGCCAATAATTGCTTGTTAACAAGCCAATTATCAGTGCTAATTAGCTCATTATTTAATTAAACTGCACATGCAAATCGGGTGTATGGCCAAATTTGTATGTGCAATTTTAGTGACTTTCATAGAATTTGGAAGTTTTAGGGCAATTCTATAAACAGGTGCCTAAACACACACACACACACACACACACACACACACAAAACAACAAAACAACAAAACAAAGTTTGGGTTACTGTTAAGTATACCTCATATATTATACAAAATAAAAATGAACAAATATTCTATTATTTCATGTATATTATTAGTGGAAATAAATTATACTGTGTGCTCAGAAATATGTTCCTTGTATCACTGAATTGAGGAGGCTGTGATTTTATATACACAACAGTTGATTTGTAGTGGTGGATTTGAGGAAGACATCTGCATCTACCTAACTGCCAAGAAGTTTTTTTGACACTGCCCCTGTTTCTAGAGAATCTGTTACAGATAAGTACAAGGACAGCGTTCATATTATATCATTATGATAAGGTGTGCAGCGATTGTACTATAAGTTGCCTCATTTTTATTTATATAATATATGAGGTACACTTAGCAGTAACCCAAACATTGGTTTTAGTGTGTGTGTTTTTTTAATATAGTTGGGGGATTTTGAACATTATCAGCTGGGTTCAGTAAATGGCACTCAAAATTCAGCACACAAAAAATTGGCACTGAACTGTATTCTCTAACAGGCTTTCCTGGATTGATGCCCTTTATAGAATAGCATGTAGTGATGGGATCGATGCTCAACTTTGGGTGTGAAGAGTTAAACCAACTGAAACCAGGTGTAAATTTTGGCGTACAAACTAGGTGTGTATCTGCACTATTCTATAACACTGCACGGATTTTAAAAGAATGTCCCTGACCCTCTTGCAGATCCAAATGGAAACACTTAAACACTATGCTATAAATGGGCACCTAAGTGTTTTTTTCATGCCAATCTGCTCTTTCTTCCCCATTTCGGCAGCTTGCATCCGTTAGAACGCTTTTCCACACTATATAAATAGTGCTTACCATTCGGTGCCATATGGCAGATGACATTTAATGTGAGCAAGTGCAAAGTGATGCCTGTGGGAAAGAGGAACCCGAATTATAGCTACGTAATGCAAGGTTCCATGTTAGGAGTCACCCACCAAGAAAGGGATCTAGGCGTCGGCGTCGTCGTTGATGATATATTGAAGCCCTCTGCTCAGTGTGCTGCAGCGGCTAAGAAAGCAAATACAATGTTAGGTATTATTAGGAATGGAATGGAAAACAAAAATGAGGATGTTATAATGCCCTTGTATCGCTCCATGGTGCGACCGCACCTCGAATATTGTGTTCAATTCTGGTCACTGCATCTCAAAAAGGATATAGTGGAATTAAAGAAGGGCAACAAAAATGATAAAGGGGATGGGACGACTTCCCTATGAGGAAAGGCTGAAGCGGCTAGGACTCTTCAGCTTGGAGAAAAGGCGGCTGAGGGGAGATATGATAGAGATCTATAAAATAACGAGTGGAGTGAAACTGGTAGACTTGAATTTTTTGTTTACTCTTTCCAAAAATACTAGGAGGCACGGAATGAAGCTACAAAGGAGTAAATTTAAAACGAATCATAGAAAATTAAACTCTGGAATTCATTGCCAGAGAATGTGGTAAAGGTGGTTAGCTTAGCAAGGTTTAAAAAAGATTTGGACAGCTTCCTAAAGGAAAAGTCCATAGACCATTATCGCTCAGAATAAAATAATGTCACTCTTCTCTTAGAAAATCCACTGCTTATTTCTGGGATAAATGAATAGTGGGAATAGACAATTCTGGTCCACACATGTCTCAAATTGAATTTGAAAAGAGGGGGAGAAAAAGCCTCATAGTTCCACAAAAGGAGGCGTTCAGTGGCTAGATAAGTGCCCTTTTGTACTTGTTATAACCATGGGCCAACCCCCTCCTCCAAATTCAATAATGTTTTTTCCGTTCAATAATTTTTCAGTGTTTTTTTGTTGTGATTTTTTTCAATATTTTTCTTTATTATTATCAACATAATTAAAGACGGTAAATCAACAGCAAAGTATAATCATTTAGGTTCCGCGTTAGGAGTCATGGACCAAGAAAGGGATCTAGGAGTCGTTGTTAATGATACGTTGAAACCTTCTGCTCAGTGTGCTGCTGTGGCTAAGAAAGGAAATAGAATGTTAGGTTTTATTAGGAAAGGAATGGAAAACAACATGAGGATGTTATAATGCCTTTGTATCGCTCCATGGTGCGACTGCACCTCGAATATTGTGTTCAATTCTGGTCGCCGCATCTCAGAAAAGATATAGTGGAATTAGAAAAGGTGCAGAGAAGGGCGATGAAAATGATAAAGGGGATGGGATGACTTCCCTATGAGGAAAGGCTAAAGCAGCCAGGGTTCTTCAGCTTGGAGAAAAGGTGACTGAGGGGAGATATGATAAAGGTCTATAAAATAATGAGTGGAGTTGAACAGGTAGATGTGAAGCGTCTGTTTACGCTTTCCAAATATAGTAGGACTAGGGGGGCATGGAATGAAGCTACAATGCAGTACATTTAAAACAAGTCAGAGAAAATGTTTCTTCACTCAACGTGTAATTAAACTCTGGAATTCATTGCCAGAGAATGTGGTAAAGGTGGTTAGCTTAGCGGAGTTTTAAAAAGGTTTAGACGGCTTCCTAAAGGAAAAGTCCACGGACCGTTATTAAATGGACTTGGGGAAATCCACTATTTCTGGGATAAGCAGTATAAAAATTTTTGTACTTTTTGGGATCTTGCCAGGTATTTGTGACCTGGATTGGCCACTGTTGGAAACAGGATGCTGGGCTTGATGGGCCTTTGGTCTTTCCCACTATGGCAATACGTATGTACTTATACACTTAACTTTTGCATTCTGATGGCTCCTCAGACCTTGACAGGTATCCGTTTGCTGGGGCTTTAACAAGAGATCTGAGCCTGTGTGAATGTTCTAGTGATCCAACTGTCCAAGTGTTGTGGAATTATGAGGCTTTTTCTTCCTCTCTTTTCAAATCCAATTTGAGACATGTGTGGACCAGTATCATTTATTTCCACTATTCATTTGTCTATTTAACAGTGAATAGACTTAGGCCGTGCTTCTTTTTGTTTAAGGGATCTTAACTTTATTTCTGGGATAAGCAGCATAAAATGTATTGTACTTTTTTGAGATCTTGCCAGGTATTTGTGACCTGGATTGGCCACTGTTAGAAACAGGATGCTGAGCTTGATGGACCTTTTGTCTGTCTGTCCCAGTATGTACTTACGTACTTATATATAGAATTCCCCTCTATACTCCCATTTTTTACATTTTTTAAAATATTTCACAAGTGCTTAAAGATAGATGCCAATAAGAACACGAGGTGAGAACATTTTATGCAATAAACTATAGCAGAGACAGTGAGGAGGTTCATTCCACATTTGCTTTATCGCTATTACATCTTATTGAACACAACATTCTCTTCTCATGTTCTTAAAGCATTGATCTTCTTACACTAACCTACCACTGTGAAATATGTGATTCCATACCATTTATATTTACTGTTTGACCACAGATTGTATGGACCCATGGTGCAGACTATAGTTCAAAAACAAGGCCCATATTGAGTCCTTCGACTTCTGAAGACTTGCGATTGAGATATATATTTGTTCATCCAAATAAATGACATTTTTAATGAACCTGATTGCCTTTCAATTATTTGTTTGGTGAACCCCACTTTTTCTGATTTGTGGAATATAGGTGGGTCATGAGTGGCCTCTGGAATATGTGTATAACTTCAGGGCACAATTAAGTACCAAGAGTTACAACTGCCATTGACTTGGCTTAACTGTTGGCACCTAACTTTAGGAATGCAAATGGCAAGTTATGCTAGTATTCTATAACAAATCTTACTGCACCTTAAGTTTTGCTTTACGCTTTACTGTACTTCCGTATAAAGGCCCCACAGTTTTGCTGCATTTAGTTTTAATTTGTAGTTTTAATGGATAGTTATTGGATCAGAACCAAAACTGTTAAAAGCATTTGAAAGGACCTTATGTAAATAAGGTTATCAGCTGTGTAGAAGTGTGGAGAATTATTTTTCCCTATAGGTACATCTGTAATGAATAGGATAAAGTCAATAATCAACAGGTCATAGGCTTCAGATTGTAAAACGCACCCTCTTCCATTGAATCTAGAAGCAGGAAATAGAAAATTAAAGTATTCATTCACTGTCACATTTTAAGATGTTTATTGAATTAGGCCCAATACAATCTCTTTGAAATTAATTTGAACAGACAACTGGAAAGACTATAAAACATTTTAGATTGAGTTTCTTAGTGCCTTTGAAGCATCTGAATAAATTTCTACACTTAGACACTAGAATGTTCTATTGCATCTCTTCCAAATTACGGTATAATATACATTATTTTAAAGGACAACATTGGCCTGAATGAGGACTATTTTCTTTTCTTTTTCCATATAGGAAGACATTATGAGACAACCTTTGCTAAACATATGCAAGCAATGTCTAGCTGGCCTTGCGGTAGTGTGGGCATGTATTTTTGGCATGCGCCAGGCCAGTTTTTACCACATCTGGGAAAAAGTGCTTTTTTCACTCAATGGGCCGGGAAAAGGGCCTGCGGTAAAACTGAAAACAGCACTTTCCTATTTACGGCCTGAGCCCTTAACATCACTCATTGATCTGCGGTAAGGGCTCATGCGCCACATGTTCAGTGACTGATCAGCACGCATGAACTGGCGATTAATGCCAGAAATGCCGTGCACGGTAGGAAAAAAAAATTTGTCCTGGTGATATGGGTGTGCGCCAAATCTGAAATTACCACCAGGGGGTACACTAGCCTGGTGGTAGTCTCATTTTGTCACATGCTGCACGTGCATAGAGCCTACTACGCCTTTGTAAAAGGGCCCCTAAGTTAGCGGCCATATTGGACCGCATAAATAGCAGGTATATCTTTGGCTACTATAAACTTAACTGAGTCAACGCTAAATATTAACTTGGCTGGTTAAGTTTAAAACAGCCCCCCCCCCCCCCCCCCCCAAAAAAAAAAAAAAAAAAAAGAAAAATAACCCGGATATTCAATGCCGGTCACTGGAAACTGAATATTGGGCCCTAAGAGCTAGATTCTATATATAGTACCTGGAAAAAATATGCTTAGGTGTATTCTCTAAAGTATGCCCATATTTTATAGAATAGGCTTAAATTTCCATGCGATATATAGAATATACCAAGTGCCTCTCCACCTGACCAAATTTAGGTAGGTAGGTAAAGAGGTGGAATTCTATATATGGCACCTAAAAACTCCACATGGAAAACAAAACGTATTCTATAAGAGGCACCTAGATTTAGGTACTGTATGTAGAATATGCTTAGTTGATATTTCAGCACCTAAAACTACGTGCATCCATTTACACCAACAAAAACATGGTATGGATTTATTTGCACTGGGCCATATTCTATAACTATGCATGTAAATTTTGAAATGCACACAAAATGCCCATTTCCCTGCCCATAACCATGCCCCCTTTTGCCTGCGCCCTTTAGAAGTTAAGCGCAGTGTGTTATAGAATATGTTTAGTGAGTTGTGCACGTAAATTCTAATTCTTTAGCATCCCTCCGGACCGGACCAGGATTGGACTGATGGGTTGTGTACGCCTACCAGCAGTTGGAGACTGAGAAAATTCTGGGACTAGAGAGCCAATGAGAGCCCTGGCCAGATGACCTTAGACTCAGTATTTTCTCAGTCTCCACCATAACCCTGCCCCCTTTTGCCTGCGCCCTTTAAAAGTTAAGCGCATTGTGTTATAGAATATGCTTAGTGAGTTGTGCACGTAAATTCTAATTACTGCCAATTAGTGCTCATTATTGCTTGTCATGTGCTGTTATAACTAACTAACTAACTACTAACATTTCTAAAGCGCTACTAGGGTTACGCAGCGCTGTACAATTTAAACATAGAAGGACAGTCCCTGTTATCAATGCTAATTAGCTTGTTAAGTCAATTAAATTACGTGTGTTGTTATAGAATACGTCTGGATTTCAGTGTGGATCTCTGGGTGCACTATATAGAATCCGGGGGAGAGCAGGTATATTCTATAACAGCATGCATAGATTTTAGAAACTCCCATGCTTCGCCCATGGCCATGCCCCCTGTTCAACTATGCAACTTAGAAATTTAAACGCACCATGTTACAAAATATGCTTATCGAGTTGTGCACGCAAATCTTGATTAATGCCAATCAGTGTTGATAATTGCTTGTTAACATCCAATTGACAGTGCTGATTAGCTAATTAACCAATTAAGTTACTTGCATTGTTAAATTAATAAGGGCATGCTATATAGAATCCCAGGGTAAGTGCGTACTTTTCCCTAGTTCAGGCAATTATAAAATTACCCATCTAGGCCATTTGCAAAACTGTGGATATTTTTAGTCATAGATTTTGCACCAGTTTTCAAAGGGAAAATAAAGCATACTTTCCGTTTGAAAATTGCCAAGAGAAAAATTTTACAGAGATTTCTCTCTCCTTTTTCTATGGGCACATTTTCCATTGTAAACAAGTTACATAGTGTTGAAAATGCAAATCTATACAATTTGATGCCTCTGCTGACAACTCTACCCCCAAATCTATCTGCATAAAAGACTGACAGTTTTCAGACAGCCAATATACCTGGGTGCATGGCTTCTGAAGCGTTCCCTCCACAAGAACCTTTTCTGTGATCAAACACAGCAGTGCACCCAATTCATCTTTTTCAACTGGGCAGTCCTGTAGACCTAATTAAAAATGCATTTGGAATAGCTAATTAATTCCAGTTTCAAAACGTGACTTATACTAGTTTGCTGATCATTAGTGCTGTCAATAGGATTAAACCTCTGAAGTTTTATAAGATGTCCTGGAAGAATGCTCCTATCAAACTCATATTTTTCTGGAGGGGTGAATTAGTAAATTGAGAGGAGATTGCATAAGTCTCTCTTGGGGAATTTCTTAATTCGTCCAAGCATTTGACTGTCATCTGAAGATGAGTAAGATTTATTTTGCAATGATAATATTTGTGAATCTTAATAGCGCTACAATTTCTATGTCTTGGGAACACTAAATAATAAAATTATTCCATTTCAATTTATACAAAAACAGTTTAAATAGCCTATTGAAAAAACATGTTAATCTTCTTTCAGAATTGCATTAGAAGTCTGTTTAATAAAATCAATAAAGCACTCAAGGGTACTATTTATTTTCTGTGGATCATTACTATATATTTGACTGAACGGCACTTGGCATTTGCCTAGTGACTGCTAACCTACTCAGAGAATGATTGTTTATATTAATAAATCAGAAGTTCTTAAGTCTGTTTGAAGCAATAAAATATGGCAAGTATTATTGCATAATATCTTTGCATAAGCAATTACACAGATTTTGAACTATCTCTTTGGAATTTCTGGGGGCCTATATTCAGCGTGCAGTGGTTTTAAAGCCACTGACCACTCTAGGCTAAATTAGACCCTTGGCTGATCCCGCTGGCAGAGGCCACCCCCCAGCACAAGACCTCCTGTCAGAGGCCCCCTGGCACAAGTTCCCCTGCCACAGCAGAGGCCCCCTGGATGAAGTCCCCTGTCTCCTCACATGGGCATAGGCCCACAGGGGCTACCTCTGAATGCATTGGTGGTCCAAACATGAATGCCCAGTTGCTCTTGCCTAGTCAGCCGCCTTCAGTAAAATGGCACCCTTTGCATTAGTCATGCGAGACTACCACTAGGGCACCATTTTATTGAAGACACTAGACTGGGCAGGAGTGATTGGACCTCGCTGCTGCCTGAAGAATACCCCTAGACCACCAATGCATTGATAGATAGGCCATGCTGGCCTATGCTCATGTGGGGGTGGGGTGGGGGACTGGAGAGGAATTCAGCGAGGTGGGTCTCTGCCAGGGAAGGCTTGTGCTGGGGGGGGGGAGCTCTGCTGGAGGGCTGTGGCAAGGGAGGTCTTGTATCAGGGGACAGCCCTGCTCTGCTGGCCCAGGAGCATTGGGATGTAGCTTTGTAGCCCAATGCTCTTGGGTTGTAAAATAACCAGAGCAAAATTATCCTTAATGTGACTTGTGCCGGTGTGTCACGGCAAGTCTTGTTAGGATAGTAATGAGATGCATGTTTTGCTTTTCATTACTGTGCATCCCATGGTGACATAAATATTGCCATTGTAGTTTTAGTCAAGCAGCATTAGTACCCTTTAAGTTTAATTAAGGGTCAAATAATGAAACTTAAAGCCCTAATGCTGCTTTCCCCTGAGTAGTGTGTCAAGCACCTGTATTTAAACATGATTGTATAAAAGGAAAGAAGTATAGGGTTTTTGACTTATTAGTTTTGTAAATTTAGGGAGTGGGCCTCAGAAAGACAGAGGTAAGAAAGGCAGAAGATTCAAGGGCCTAACTGTCATGCAAGAAGAGACTCTTTACAAGAAGAGATACATTAATTCAAAAACAACACAGAGACAAAGAGGAAAGGAAGAAGTACAAAGAGAGAGTGAGAAAGACATAAAGGAAAGATAGGAAAAATAGACATACCTGAGAGAGAGATCCAGGTTTTAGTATGTCTGTAACATAAAAGTTAAAAAGTCTTCACAAAGAATCAGTCCTTATATTACACCTACTAGTTTGCTAAAGTTTTGTATGGAGTTTAACATTTGTTTCAAAATGATTATACTCAGTATCAATCTTTTCCAGCGTCCATTTTTAAGCACCATTCATAGAATCTGGCCCTATTGTCAGGGTGGTCTATGGATGGAATCGGGGCAGAGCTAGCATTTATATGGTTAGCAGTCATATTCAGACTGTTAACTGGATAACAAAGTGGATAAAGTTAGGATAGCAAAAAGGCTGTCCTAGCTTTATGCATGTTATTATCCAGACACTGGTCTGAATGTTGGTTGGCACCCAGTTAACATCCAGTGATCATGAAAGGTCTGGTTATTCAATGCTGGTACCTGGATTAGGCCCATAAATGAATATCTAGGACACATTCTACCCATAGCAGTCAGTTCTGTGACAATTGCTGATTGCTGAAGGCTGAATATCGGCCCCAAATGTCTTGACATGCTCAGAAATTCTGAAAGATTTTGGTTTTGGTGGAAACAGAATGATTAGGACTGTGTTTTAGCAAATACTTGGTTGTTATCAAGCATACTGACTGCACTCCAATGCTGCTCATCCATATTGAACTACTTCAGTATGGATGAGCATCACCATACTGTCAGTATGCTTGGTATATTAGAAGCAAGAAGCTGGTAAAAGAATCAGTTGAACTGCTAGATGACCAAGCAGTAAAAGGGGCACTGAGGGAAAAATGAATTCTTTGTTTTGGTTTTTAATGAGCAAGATGTGTGTGTGTGGAGGGGGGGGGGGGTGAAACTAAAGAGTAGCAAATCATCTGGACCAGATGGTTTACATCCTAGGATACTGATAGAATTAATAAATGAACTTGCAGAGCTATTATTAGTAATATGTAATTTATCTTTTAAAAAAAACCCAAGCATGTTTTTTCAAGACTAGAGGATGGCCAATATAACATCAATTTTTAAAAAAAGGTTTCAGAGATGACCAGGGAAATTATAGATCAGTGATCCTCTGACATCAGTGCTGGGCAAAATGGTAAAGACTATTATAAAGAACAAAATTTCTGAACATATACATAGGCATGGATTAATGGGACAAAACCTACATGGATTTAGTCAAGGGAAGTCTTGCCTTACCAATGTGCTACATTTCTTTGAAGGGGTGAAAAAACATCTGGGGCCACTGCTGTGGACTTCATATAAATACTCCTAGTTACACATCTCACTATTGCTCCCTTATCTTGTCTGCTAAGCCCTCCTAAACCCAACCAAAACCTACTACCCCCAACGGAACACCACTACAATAGTCCTTAAGGGTGAAGGGTGCACCTATACATGGATACAGTGTGTTTCTGTTGAGTTTTGGAGGGCTCATAGTTTCCACCACAAATGTAACAGGTAGGAGGAGGTATGGGCCTGGGTCCACCTGTCTACAGTGCACTGAACCCACCACTACACTACTCCAGAGGCCTGCATGCTACTCTAAAGGACCTGGCTATAACATCTGAGGCTATCATACAGGCTGGTAAGTAGTATTTTTATTTGCTGTTTTGGGGATTGAAGGGGGTCAGTGATCACTAGGGGAATAAGGGAGGGTCAGCCCTGAATCCCTCTAGTAGTCATTTAGGGCACCTTTCTGTGTCTTATTTGTTAGAAATGAACAATGGTATACAGTGGTATACCAATGGTATGCAGCCTTTTTTTGTTTTGTTTTTTTGTTTCACTAGGTTGTGTACTGGTGTTTTAGAGCCCGGTGTAATTATAGTGCTGCCTTTCCACGCATAAGGTTGTAGCTCGTCCTGGTTTGGTAAGGTTATGAGTGTGTTTTTGCACAAGTTTGTGTATAGTGTTTTGCAGTGGAGAGATTGTGTGTTGGCCTTACTGAGGTGGCACCAAAACATCAGAAAGGGTGTAGAGCCTAAATCATGACACACTACCTCTCGAAGGATCTACATATGGTCATTAATAAAAGGAGCTCATTGTGAACACTATCCATCCTAAAAAGGTGTTTTGTGGCTCTACATGAGAATTGTGATATGATCCCTTGTTTCATATTGTTGACGGCCTGAATTTTCCATATGGGCGGTATATTGGTGTATTAGGGTCTGCCCAGTGTAATATTTATGGAACAGTAAGGTTCTGAGTGTGTTTTTGCACCAAATTTGTGCACGTGTTTTAGCAGTTGAGCGATTGTGGTTAGTATATGCTTTGAGCAACCACTTTATTCTGTGACATATGATACATATCTAATATCTAAATTTAATTAAAGGTATTAATTGTCAATGGTGTGGAGCTAGGGTGGGGGTGGGGCTAGGTGGGGCAGGGCTAGGTGGGGCGGGGCTAGGATGGGGCCCCACCAAATTGGTCTGCACAGGGCCCCGCACTTGCTAAGACCGGCCCTAGACATCTGCAAAACAGGTTTCAAAAATAATGATTTGGACGTTTTAAGAAGAAATCCATCCAAATGATGCTTTATGACACTTTCTGGACATTTTTCTCTTTTGAAAATAAGCCCCAAAGTACCTCATGAATAACTTCTGAGGAAATTAGAAAGTCATGGGATAGGAGGCAGTGTCCTGTTGTGGATTAGAAACTGGTTAAAAGATAGACAACAAAGAGTAAGGTTAAATAGTCAATATTCTCTATGATAAGGGTAGTGAGATTCTCCAGGGATCTTTGCTTGCACCACTGATTTTTAACATATTTATAAATGATCCAGAGATGGGAATAACTAGTGAGGTAATTAAATTTGCTCATGGCACAAAGTTATTCAAAATTGTTAAATCGCAAAAAAAGTTTGGACAAGTTCCTACAAGATAAGTCCATAAGCCATTATTAAAATGGACTTGGAAAAATCCACGCTTATTCCTGGGATAAGCAGCATAAAATCTGTTTTTACTCTTTTGGGATTTTGCAGATACTTGTGACCTGGATACTAGGAGTAGGGGGCATGCGATGAATCTACAGAGTAGTAAATTTAAAACAAATCGGAGAAATGTTTTCTTCACCCAACGCATAATTAAACGCTGGAATTCGTTGTCAGAGAACGTGGTGAAGGCGGTTAGCTTAGCAGAGTTTAAAAAGGGGTTTAGACGGTTTCCTAAAGAACAAGTCCATAAACCACTACTAAATGGACTTGGGAAAAATCCACAATTCCAGGAATAACATGTATAGAATGTTTGTACATTTGGGAAGCTCGCTAGGTGCCCTTGGCCTGGATTTGGCCGTTGTCGCGGACAGGATGCTGGGCTCGATGGACCCTTGGTCTTTTCCCAGTATGGCATTACTTATGTACTTATGGATTGGTCACTATTGGAAACAGGATACTGGGTTTGATAGACCTTTGGTTTGACCGAGTATGGCAATGCTTATATTCTTATATACTATACAAATATAAGGGGAGACTGTTTATATTGCGCCTACAAAACCAGTGTGGAAGTCAATGCAGACTAAGGGGCCCTTTTACAAAAGCGCACTGAAAAATGAATTGTTGTAGTGTAGACGTGTGGTTTGGCGCACGCAGAATCATTTTTCAACGCACCTGTAAAAAAATGCCTTTTTTAAAAATGTTTGCCGAAAATGGACATGCGGCAAAATGAAAATTGCAGCACATCCATTTTGGGTCTGTGACTTTACCGCTAGCAATTGACCTAGCAGTAAGGTCTCAAGCGGTAACTGGGTGGTAATGGTTTATGCATGTAAAATGCTGATTACTGCCCGCATGCCAGAAAATACAAATATTTTCTGGTGCGTGTAACGGATGTGCATAAAAAATGAAATTACTGCAAGGGCCATGCGATAGCCGAGCTGTTACTCAAAATTGATGAGTGTTGTGCGCACATAAGTGCCTACGCGGCTTAGTAAAAGGGTCCCTAAGCATATTCTATAAGTGATGCCTATAATTAGGTGCAGTATATAGAATATGCTTAGTCAATATCTCAGCGCCTAAAACTACACATAAATCCTGGCGTTTAGATTTAGGTGCACTAGGCCATATTCTATAACTACACGTGTAAATTTCAGAATGCCCACGAAATGCCCATTTCCCTGCCCATAACCATGCCTCTTTTTGCCTGTGTGCAATAGAAGTGTTAAGAGATGTTATCAGCGCTAATTAGCTTGCTAAGCAAATTATGTTATGCGTTGTTATAGAATATGCTTGGATTTTGGTGCAGATCTCTAGTCACACTATACAGAATACGGAGGATAGGGCCTCATTCTATAAAGGTTATTCTCCTAGAATTTATGCTTCTAAATTACGAGCATACTCTATGCTCCAAAATAGATCATGCTCTTAATTTAAGCCATAAATTTAGGATTGTAAATTGTGCTCATAAATTAGGAGCATAAATTTTAGGAGCATAACCATTATAGAATATGGCTCATGATGGATGAGTAATGTGAGACTACTGCTAGGGGCTGCTGGTGCCATTTTAGATGAAAGTGCTTGTAAGGGCAAGAGTCACTGGGGATTGCTGCTGCCTGCAATACTAGACATCAGGGATTTCATCTAAGATAGACTTTTGTGAGGGGAGAAAGTATCTGGAGGAGGGGTTACTACCTTGGGGTGAGCTAGTGTTGGAGCAGGGGATAGTTTTAATTGATTATTTTGGTTACTGGGGGGAGGGAATTCCAGTTTGGGAGGGAGAAAGCCAGGAGAAGTGGCTCAACGGGGATAGGGGTTATGGGTTTGGGGGCAAGCACAAGAGGAACTTACAGTCTTGCGAATCTAGAAAAATACCTCAGGTTGCAATGAGATACACTGTAGCTCCAGGAAATTAGAGTGAACCAATTTTATGTTCTGTTTCAAATTTCCATCCCAAAGCAAAGATTTATAACCCTTTTCCTCAATAAAGCTGATTTTGTATATAGTACTGTGATGCAGAGTTGGCTATAATGGAGGAATTTCTAAGCTGCTCCAAATTAGAACAAAGTTTGTGAATACATTTTAAATTTTGACTTTACTCCAGTTTTTAAGAGAAACTTGCTATGGAATGACCCCCTAGTGGCCAAACTAGTCAATTAAAAGTGTCCAACATTAGCCCTCCCCAAGGTAGTAACCCCTCCTCCAGATATTTCCTCTCTTCCCAAAGCAGAGTGGAGGAGTGGCCTAGTGGCTGGTAATACTGCTCTCAACATCCAGAGGTTGCCAGTTCAAATCCCACAATCTGCCCCTTATGATCTTGGACAAGTCACTCAACCCTCAATTGCCTCAGATACAAATCTAAATTGTGAGTTCTCTAGGTACAGGGAAATACCCAGTATACCTGAATGTAATTTATCTTGAGCTACTAGTGAAAAATGTGTGAGCAAAATCCAAATAAATATGAATAAAAGACACACATATTTTTGTAGCCCTCTTTCCTTCAGATATATTTTTGAGATTAAAAAAAATGCATGAAGTTAAAATGACAATTTATATGCATATTTCCCTCTCTTCCCTTCAATCCCCTCCCCTTCATCCCTCCCTCTCCTCCACCCCAGCTACCTTGGAAATGTCTTCCCTATTACAGTTAAAAGTACATAAATTGTGGAATAATACACATATTTTAGCTGCATTGAGAAAGGACAATATTCTCATTACCAATTTATGCAATAAATATCTATCTACTTGCATAAATGTCATGGGTAATTGTCCTCAGTATGAATTGCATTATTATTATTTTTGTCACTGTGCATTTTGCATGTCTCCATTATCTTATCTCCTTTATGCTTTACAGTTGGTCATACTTTAGCTGTCAGTCCACTGGTTACAAAAATGGTAAATTACCATTCACTGGATAACAACTGGAAAATAAATAAGAAAGTTAATTAAGACCATCATTTAAAAAAAGAAGTCTCTGATTCATTTAGAAAAGTAAAAAGGAAAGTTCCCCTCACACAAAACTTTTTAGGTCAATTCAGTTTCTCAGTTTCCAACAGATAGTTCATTCAGAAGGATCAGCAGCTGCAGTGTTTTTCAAGAAGGGGACATATATAAGCACTCGTAACAATATCTGTCCATTCAAAAATCTAAAATGGTAGGGCGTCAGTCAGTTTTGTCCCAGAATCACTGAAATGTTCATTTAAAAGACCAAGAGAATGCTAAAGTCAATTTCTGAAGTCTAGGAATTACTTTCCCTCCTTTCCTCCAGATTATTTCAGTGCATTCCAGCAACATGCCAAAAGTTCCTCAGAAGCAAATGACTATGGAATCAATAGAAGTCATTCAGAATGTCCCACTAAAAAAAAAAGAGAGAGAGAGAGAGAAGAATATAGCCCAATTACTTCATTTTCCAGTGAGAAAGGGAATGTCTTATTCATTTTCATTTGTGTATTTAAATTCACAAAGAGACATGCAAGCTAGAAAAATATCTAAGTGGGATCTTTATTATTAACTATTTGAGCATTTGCAGTGAAGGGATTTCTATGCTCAATATAGATTACTAATAAACACAGTGATAGGAAGTTTTTTAACTTTCCTCTGTTAGGCTTCTATTTTGCCTGTCTTCAGTCCTAGGTGTATTCTTGTAATTCTAATTCTTGAACCTGCTTTTCTGTATGTCCCTGATTTCCTCCTTTACCTCTCTTGGTATACATTCTAAACTGGAATATTTAAAATAGATCTTCATGGAAAAGATTATTATTTAAGAAGTTCTTGTTAACTGAATAGATTTGGATTTACAATGTTTTACTTCATACTTTCAAATTACATAGAATATAAGATCAAAGAGAATCTGATTTAAAGTCATGAATTTGATATACTGCCTTTCTGTGGTACAACCACAGTGGTTTACTTTGATTATATGCAGGTACTTTTCTCTATCCCTAGTGAGCTCACAAACTAAGTTTTTTGTAACTGGGGCACTGAAGAATTAAGGTGTCCCTTTTACTAAGCTGCAGGAAAAAGGGCCCTGCGGTAGCAGCAGGGGCTGTTTTTCCAAGCACCAGGGCCCTTTTTACCGCAGTCAGTAAAATGCCTTTAAAAAATGGCCACATAGTAAGATAACTCTTACCGCTTGGCTATGCAGTGGGGAGCACTTACTACCACTCATCTAGGTGGTGGTAAAGACTCCTGAAGTAACTTGGAGGTAATATTACCACTTGTTAGTGCCGCACTAGGGGAAAAAATATCCTGGAGTGCAGGAAATGGCGTGCCCTCCAGCTGGAAATACCGTCGGTGGCCACATTGGGCCGGCTGTAGTTATGTTTTAGCATGCTGTAAACCCACATTGGGCTTACTGCTGCTTTGTAAAAGACCTCCTAAATGACTTGCACAGGATCAGAAGGAACCACAGTGGGAACTGAACCTAGCTCATTAGGTTCTCAACCCACTACATTAACCATTAGGCTACAGATTTTTTTTTAATGCATACCCACTACAAAAACTAACAACATTCAGTGAGGGCTTGATTTGAGATCTGTTTTTGTTGTAATTGTTCATGATCCCTCTAATTCTTTAATCTTAATGTCTAAATACCATTTGCATGCTAAATATTATACAGTATTAGTACTTGTGCACTTGAATGTTACACTCACACATGTAAGTGCCTGTTGGCTACTAAGCGGTATTCTATAACCTTAGAGGGTGTTTTACAAAGGCACGCTAGAGTTTTTAGCACATGCTAAACACTAGAGACACCCATATGAATGTATCGGCATCTCTAGTGTTTAGTGCATGCTTATTTTTAGCGCACACTAAGAAAGCTAGTGTGACTTTGTAAAAGTACCCCTTAATGCACAATCCATATACTGTACTAGGTGGTAGTCATGGCTGAGTGGTTAAGTCAATGGACTTGAAATCCATTGGGCTCTCATCACGCAGGTTCAAATCCTACTGAACATGGGTCTGTAAAGTTTTACTGGGGAAGCCGCTGCTTGCCCATGGATTGGTAGCATGGAATGTTGCTATTAATTGGGTTTCTGTTGAAAGCAGGATACTGTGCTAGATTGACCATTGGTCTGATCCAGTATGGCTATTCTTATGTTCTTATGCAAGTGATGTATAAATGGGTGGAGCATGGGCAGATTCCACACATGTACATGTGTGGAATATAAACTATAAGTTATGTGCTCAATGCAACATTTACATGCTAACATTGATGCCTGCCTTCTACATGGGGTAAGTGGTAACACCTAAATGTTGGCACAGAAATGCCAACTTATAGCCCATTTTATAATTGAATTTGGGTGCCCAGATGCCATTTTAGAATTTTTGCTCAGCACCTTGCATTTCTGCACCCTGATTTGGGTGACCTTTATAGAATTGATCACATTGTGTCTGTTGCATTTGAAGGCTGGATTTGCTAGCTTCTTTTGAGTAGATTGTTTATTGCCCTTGGGTTGTAGGACATATTTTATTGACGGTTTTCATCTTTATCAAAGGGCCATGTTCAGCAGGTGAAATTTGATGAGTCAGTTGTTTTCCCATTGATAATGATCAGTTACTAGAATTCGGACACATAGACAAAACAAAAAGGGGGGGGGGGGGAAACCTTCCACAGATAATCACCAAACCAAAAAGTGAGGGAAACCTGTGAACAAGGCTGGCCATTGAATTCTACTAGGCTGAGGTGGGTGTTTCAGCTCTGGGATGGTGATCTGCAGGTGCAGGAGACACTTACACTCTCTCAGGTCCAAAGATCACACTGGAGTCAGCAGTTTATAAAAAACTCAAACTGTTTATTCTTATTTTTAATAAATTTATTTATACTTTCTTACATGATTAACATGTATTAGAAACACATTGAATAGCACTGAACACAAATAATAAAGGTAATTTTTAAAGAAATTGATCTTAAAACAAGTTATACAATTCTTTAGACCACAAAAGGGGGGGGGGGGGTGATTAAGACAATAGGAGATCAACAGAAATCTTTTAATAAGTAAATGGCCTGGCCTTTTTTCCCCATTATTTCTTTTAATAATCAGTCTGTTATCTTTCATTTACTCTTTAGGTTTAATGGTTAGCTTTTTCATTTCTAGAAATGTTTTAAGATGTTCTGGTTCAAAAAATATATTTAATACTCATATATTTAATCAAACATTTACATGGGTACGCTAGTAAATATGTTGCCCCCAAAGCTCTAGTCTCCTTTCTGAAAGTCAGAAATTTTTTCCTTCTATCTTGGGTTGTCTTACAAACATCAGGATATACCCAAATTCTTTGACCGCAGAAAATCTTTAAAGAGTTCTTAAAATATAACTTCAACACTGAGTTTAGATTTTGCTCGAACACAAATAAAACCAGGAGAGTTATACGTTCTTCTATTTCAGATAATGATGTTTCTAATATTAATGAGATATCCAACAGTTCTTGTTGATTTTGTTGGTTAGAAGGTAAATTTCTTGACTATGCTATTTTATCACCACTATTTCCAGGTTCAGCTTGTGTAGAAATCGGTAAATAATAAGTTTTATTTAATGGAGGTATAGCTGAAGCTGGGTTTAGCAATATTTCTTGTAGGTATTTTTTAAATAACTCAGTAGAACTCAGGCCTTGTACCCAGGGGAAATTCAATATTCTCAGATTCAGTCGTCTATTAAAATTTTCTATTTGTTCTATTTTCTTATGCACCATAGTCTTATCTAGTATCAAAGTCTCAGTAGTTGTTTTTAAAGATTTTACTTCTTGTTAAATTTGTTCAGTTTGTAGGGCCGTCTCCTGCTTAGTCTTTTCTAGGGAAATTGTCAAAGAATTAATTTTACTCACAAGTTGGGAGGCTTCTTGAGCTGATTTCAGCACTTTCTGGTTTAATCCCTGCAAAGCCTTCCATATTGCCTGGAGAGTAATCTCCGTGGGGGAAATATCTTCCAAGTTGGTTCCCACAGCGATTCGGGCAGAATTGACACCATCCGAGGTCTGGTCTTTATCGATTTCCGAAATGACCTGAACCTCCTCACTCTGCCCTGTAAACGCGGGACACGGAGGTCGATTATATTCTGGTGGTGATAGCGATGTCTCTGATTCCGAGAGGGCCGTCACTCCTCCTTCGATCCTCAACTCAGATTTGCACACTCCAGTTGTAAGGCTAGGCATTGTGAATTGGTTGATCGTCTGTTGGGACGGGAAGGAAGTTCTGGCCAATGGCGTTTGGCCTTTCACTATCCCCTTCCTTTTTGTATTAGGCATATTAAGAAAAGGAAAATCTTAGAAGAAACGCAACAGAGCTGACTCGATCAATCAGCACTCTCAGGCTGCCATCTTGACACCCCCCAAACTGTTTATTCTTCAACTCCACAAAAACAGGAACATCAAACCATATCAACTCTCCAACATTGAATGTAAGTCATTTAAAATCACAACCATTCTGATTTTCCCCAAGGGACTCCTATATTCTCCTCCCTTGAATGTATTTACAGATGCTTTTCAGTGGGCCTATGCACACTTTTTTTTACACAGACTCCTGTCCATTCCTATCCCAGAGAATAATGTGCCAAAGGCTGTGCTCCTCTCAGTTTCACAGGTCCAGACCTCATGTGGCCTGACTTCCCTCTAACAGTGACCCCTACTTTGGATCCACCTGGTCTTGGGATGGGCACTCCTTGGCTCCAATCCCTGGCTCATGGGCTTGTTCTCTCCTCTGCCCACCCATAGCTCTATTCCTCTTCAGTGGCCACTTTGCTGAGCCACAACTCTCCTTTCCAGGAAATGATCACACTTCTCTCAGTTGGGATTCCCCTTTCTCTCCTCCAGGTCAGTGGCAGAGGACCATCAGGCAACCAATGACCCCTCTAAAGGGCAAACACTCTTCCTCATTTCCTTCCAATCTGCTCCCCCGTCACTCTATGTACAGCCCATGGTCTGTCTCTGTGTATGCCCCCTTGTAAATATACACTATGTAAGTTATGCAGGGATGTGCATGATAGCACTTAGGCAGCATACTAATATTTGAATGTGTAAGTGAACACATTTGTCACAAAAAACACAGCCCTCTTTTTAATAAAGACTTATTATCATCACCTATTTTTTCTGCCATACACTGTTTTCTCACCTTCACTTTGTTTTTTTTTTTGTGACTGTTTAGGTTGTAAAGGTTATTTCTTCAGTGCACACATTTACACATAAATGTTTGTATGCTAAATGTTTACAGATATAGGACTAGATTATTTATATCACACCAAAAAAAAAAAATCAGCACCAAATAGAAATACGCCTAGGCGTATTCTATAAAATATGCCTAAATTTAGAATACACTCAGTGGCCGTACGCGTAACTAAATTTAGTTGTGGGAAGTTAATCCAAGTAAAACTTGGTGTAAATGCTGACACCTCAATTAGCCATGGACCGGATGTATTCTCTAGATTTTAGAAACACCCATGACCCGCCCTTTCCACGCCGGTGGACATGCCCCCTTTTCAATTATGTGACTTAGAATTTATGCGCATTACATTATAGAATATGCTCAGACAGTTCTGCACATAAATTCTAATTATTGCCAATTAGTGTCAATAATTGCTTGTTGTGACAATTATCGGTTCTGATTGGGTTGCTAAGTAATTAAGCTACATGTGTAAATCCAGAATATGACTGGATTCAGTAAATGGTGCCCAAATTTGCACTAAGCGATGTTCTATGAAGGGCACTTAACCCAGTGCACCTTTATAGAATAGCGCTTAGAGTGGATTCCTGCATCTGACTTTGGGTGCGAGGACTAACTGAAGCTTGGCATAAATCCTGGAGTACAAGTTGGGTGCATAAACCCAGTATTCTGTAACACTGTTTCTAAATATTTGGAATGCCGCTGACCTGTCCATCCCACGGCCATGCTCCCTTTTGAGTTGTAAGTCAGACTCTTTGTGCTCCCAGCATTATAGAATAATGCATAGGCAGATGCACATGTAAATCCAAATTAGTGCCAATTAACTGCAATTAACCTCAGTAATTGGCTGTTACCACTCAACCGACTAATTAGTTTACACATGCATCTGGGCTCCATGCCCAAATTTGGGTGACTTATGTAGAATCTGGGAGATAATGCACTTGCAGAATGCAATCACATATCCCCAAATTCTATATATGGCACCTTAAGCCGTGCACGCTAATTTGACCATATGGCCAAATTGCGAACACAACTTAATTGATTAACAAGCCAATCATCACTGATAACTGGTACTTTAGCTAATTAGTGGCAATACTTGGCTTTAATTAGAATTTGCACCTACAACTTTCTAAGCGTATTCTATGATGTGTTGTACGTAAATTCTAATGCGCACAGTTAAAAAGGGGGCGTGCCATGGGCTAGAATAGGCGAGTTGTTGGCATTCAAAAAGCTATGTGCACTATTATGCAATACACCTGATCTATGCCTAACTTAGATGCAGGTATTTAGGCCTGGTTTTAGGTGGCCTAAATGGGTACACCTAAAGTTTAGTTGCAAGATTGGTATGTGAGCATATTCTATAAACTGTGCCTAAATTTAGGTGTAGTTTATAGAATCATACAACCGTATAGTTTTTCGTTGTCAATTTTTAAGGCATCATTTATAAAATTTGGACCATAGCTTATAGAATTGCCTTTTTAAGTGGGGCTATTTGCAATAGTTATACTTTATTCCACTTGCTATACCACCAGGCTTAAAAATAAGACCACAGTGGTTTACAACCCAATAAAATATTAAATAGGACCTTCAATCATGGTAGCATTTTTGTCATTCAACTGTACCTGAGCAAATCATATGAAGAACAATTTTATAACTGAGAGACCATATTGACATGCCACTTGTACACACAAGTGTACAGAATTCCAGAACTTTTGCAGCAAAGTGACTCAGCACTATTCTGTAAGGGCATATCTGAGTGGCATAGCATGTGAATGCAAGGCGGTGTTCATATGGGTGGAGCATGGAAGGGACATACGTAGTGCTGCTTCTTAGGTGCACACCTTACAGAATACTCTAGGTTGTGTGTGTCCCTGTCACATTTAGATACCCAATACATATTTGTTCTTGTTCTAGGTTGAGTATGTATTAATATGGTACTAAATATAATGTTTGCCTGCTAGATAGCGAGTTCTCTTATGTTATTGTAATTCGCTTTCCTATGTTGTTACCTTAATGTGAACTTAATACTAGATTCTGTGGTTTATATTTCACTTGATTGTTATTATTTTGTTTTTTTACTTATGGCATTTGTTTGTATTATTTTTATGTAATACAAGCTTACAAATGCAAATAATATATAAAAAAATAGATACCCACGGTTATACCAGGTCTATGGCTGGTTTAACTGCAGTTACATAAATTATAAGGTGCATCGATACCAGGCTATGCTAGTATTCTATAACAGAATCTGGGCAAAGTACCATGAGACTACCACTAGAGGTTGAGAAAGCCATTTTGAGGGTGGAGCAGGCATCAGCAGGAATGACTGAGCATTGTTCCTGCCCACAAGGCCACTAGACCACCACAATGTTAAGGTAGGCCTGTGGGGGTGTGTGAGGGGACTTCAGGAGGGGCTACTGCTCTTTGGGGGGAGACAGATTGAGGGAGGCCAATGCTTATTGAGGGGGGATCTGGAGGAAGAAAACAATGCTCTTGGGAGGGAGGGGAGACCATGCAGCTGTAGACTATTACCTGGAAGTTATCTGGGTACTGGCCAATATTCAGTGCCAGAACCTGGATAGCTCACCAGGCAAAGATAGGGCTACTTTTTATGCATTTCTATTTGCCCTATTAGCTATCTGAGCACTGGCACTGAATATTGCCGGGTCCTGGAAAAGTAATATCTCTGCCCAGACTGCCCCAGCACTACTTGGACAGTGCAGTGGAGGTCAGAGGGCATATTCAGTGGCACTATACAGGTAAATGTCGAATATCTCCTTAGGGTCTGGTCAGCATTAGTTAATCAAGTTGGATCTTCTCTTACCTGGTTAACTCACTTTTAATATCGATCCCATGGATTTTAAAATTGTTACCATAGGGGTTAAAGGGAAAATAAATTCTCTTGATCATTTGTGTTTCTTTCCATTTTGGTCTTTCAAAATTTCATTTTAGCATACACGACGTGCGACAGATGAAATAGAGGGGCATAATCGAACGGCGCCGGCCATCTTTGGGGCTGGCTCTGTGAGCGGGCGGAGCCAAGCATATTTTCGAAATATGCTTGGTGCCAGCCAAATCGCTCGCCAGATTTGGAACAGGATCGCCGGTGGATCGCTGGGTTTAGATGAGATGGCTGGCTCCGATTTTCAGCCATAATGGAAACCAGACCTGGCCATCTGAAACCCGGCGAAATGCAAGGCATTTGGCCATGGGAGGAGCCAGCATTTGTAGTGCACTGGCCCCCCTGACATGCCAGGACACCAACCGGGCACTCTAGGGGGCATTTAAAAAATCTTTAAAACAAACAATTAGCTTCCAGGTACATAGCACCCTTCCCTTCTGTGCTGAGCCCCCCAAATCTCCCCCAAACCCACTGCCCACAAGTCTACACCATTACCATAGCCCTAAGGGGTGAAGGGGGGCACTTATATGTAGGTACAGTGGGTTTTGGAATTTTTTGGAGGGCTCAACATTAACCACCACAAGTGTAACAGGTAGGAGGGGATGGGCCTGGGTCCACCTGCCTGAAGTGCAGTGCACCCACTAAAAACTGCTCCAGGGACCTGCATACTGCTGTCAGGGAGCTGGGTATGACATTTGAGGCTGGCATACAGGCTGACAAAAAATGTTTTAATTGTTTTTGTGTGTGTGTGGGAGGGGGTTGGTGACCACTGGGGGAGTAAGGGGAGGTGATCCCTGCTTCCCTCCAGTGGTCATCTGGTCAGTTGGGGCTCTTTTTGGGACTTGGTCCTAAAAATACATGGACCAAGACCAGCCGGCGAAATGCTCATTCGAGGCGGCCTTTTTTTTCATAATAAGGTGAAGCTGGCCATCTTGTAACCCTGCCCCGCCTTCGCTACCCTACCAACATGCCCCCTTGAAGGTTGGCCGGCGCCGCAACAAAAAAGCAATTGGGGCCGGCCAAAATCTGCTTTCGATAATACAGATTTGGCCGGGATTGAGAGATCGCTGGCGATCTCCCGATTTGTGTTGGAAGATCGCCGGCGATCCCTTTCGAAAATAAGCCTGATAGTATACATTACAATAAAACAAAAATGAATGGAGCAAAACTGCATGTCCCTAAATCCTCATTCAATAACAGAATTTTGGGAGGATACCATTGAATTATATTTGTAGACACTTTAGGGATAATTCTAAAAACAAGGATCTTTTTTTTAATAACATTTTATTGGTAGCTTATAAATGGCAATTATAAAATCAACAAACAAAACATAACATTAATCTGAACTATCTAGAATTAACAGTTGGAATCCAGTTTATAAAAGTTTGAAAATATCCCCATAAAATCCACCAAGTATTCCTCAGCACAAGTGTGAGTCCACCTTCCTCTCCTACAGATTTGAACCATCTCTAATCTCCCACCCATTAACTTACCTTCTCCAATTCAAACACTATCCTTGACCTACACATCTCACCTGCTTCTCTTTCTAATCTCCTTCACCCCCCCCCCCAACGTCTCCCACATCTGCCCTTCCCCACTGCCTCCTTCCATCAGCAGTAACATACCACACAACCTCAAACATCTTCCCCTCTCTCCCTCTACTAATAAAAAAATTATTATGCATGCCTATCCCTCTCCTCCTCACTACAACAGGCACACAACCCCCTGTTTCCATACTATGTGTAAAACAGTAAAATAAACACTACTGGAAAAATAGAGGTATGATGAAGAAGAAATGCATATGGATAAAATAGGACAATCCTGATAGAGGTGCTCTGTGTCGAAACCTTCTTTGTCGCCACCCGAGGACCATCTTGAGTCACAGTGGCACCCCCAATCAGGTCCATACATACTGTTGCATGGTGGGAAGCTGCACTCAGTGCCCTGTAATAGCAAAGCCTTCCTCCAATATTCACCACCCTTCACCCCACAATGGGTGCCAAGAAAATGCAAAAACTGCATATCACACTTGTCCTGCAGATTCAATAGCTACTACCCCATTCCAAGCCACAAAGCCTAAGAATATAAATAAAGATGCTATGAACAGCAGCAGGCAGGACCCAGTTAGTACTGGTGATACCAGGCTGAGAACGCAGAATCTGCTTCTGAATCAAAAATAAAGGTAACAAATACAATTTTTTTGTACTCTATAAATGATTATCCAAATGAAAAAGTCCCTAAAGATCACATGCCAGTCTTGCACCAGCCTCATTTTATTCTCTCTGCTTTGGGGCTGGACCATAAAGCCTGTTTATAATTTTTTTTTTACTGTCACCATGGTTTCTAAAAAGTTCACTTTACCATTGTAGAAGACTCAGAGTTTAAAGGGGTAGAAGAGAGTAAATTGTATTATCCAGTTATGAAGCTTTGAGCAAAAGGGCACCATTTCCCTACATCATACCTGAGACGAATAATCATTGAAGAGCATGATTTTGTCCCTGTCATATTCTAGGGAACCTATTTGGTGACAGACCCACATAAATCTCTCCTTGTCTGCCTAGTTCAGGAGTTTAGTGATGATTGACCATGGGTGCATCACCCGATCCCTCGGTGATCCTACTCTATGTTCTCTCTCACACACAAGCACAGCTTGTTCATCTAGCAGGCAGCCAGAGTTCAAAACTCTGTGTGAACTCAGAGTCCTTCACCTTTGCTGGGAGCCTGATGAGCCTAATATTATTCCTTCTGTTCCTATTTCCTGGATCTTCTAATCTCTCATCCATCTGTGCTCCATTCTATGCTGTGCAATCTGTGTCTCCAGCTCGCCCACCAGATCCTCATGTGTGCAATAATGGACTTCGCTTCATTGAGCCTCCGAGAGTGTGAATTGAAATTCTCCCACATCTTTTCAGGGTTGCAATTTGCACTCTCAAGCAGCTGAAAAAACCTTATACACTTCATGGGCAAATTTGCCAGTTAAGATTGCAGAAGCCTGATTTTTATTCACCTATTATCTTTGTTTCTGTGCTTTTATCACAGTCTTTTTGTGGTTTCTATTGGCATTTTTCCAAACACAGTCCTTCATCAAACCCCACAGCATCAGGGGACAGTTCAAACGAATAATTGGAGCACATCAGATTTAAAAGAAAGTTAGGGTTTAATGGGAGCTCTTCTATCTGCATGTGTTCAGCTTGGCAGCATACCAAAATTCCAAATAAGTTTCTGGGGTCCTTTAAGGTGCGCCAAAAAGTTGCCTGCGCTGGTGTAGACGCAAGTATTGGGTACGCGCAGTTCCATTTTCCAGCGCACCTGCAAAAAAGGCCTTTTTTAGCCAAAAATGGACGTGCAGCTAAGTGAAAATTGGCGCGCGTCCATTTTGGGCCTGAGACCTTACTGCCACCCATTCATTTAGCAGTAAGGCCTCACGTGTTAACCAGGCGGTAATAGCACATGTACAATGTCAATTACAGCCCAGTTAGTGTCACGCACTGGAAATTTTACAGCATGCTTAGTGGGCATGTGTAAAAAATGAAATTACCACCCGGGCCACGCAGTAGCTGGGCAGTAGTTCTGAATTGGCACACGTTAGGTGTGTATAGGTGCCTACGTGGCTTATTAAAAGTGCCCCTTTAACAAATAAACATTGAATATGTGCATAAATGATTAGAATACTGCCATATACATGTGTACAGATATGCATGTAAAATTTACAATCTGTGTAAGCACTATTCTGTAGTGTCCCCAATGAACCTAAAATCCATCCACCCAATATACAATGTGATTCAAGCAGGCAGGAGATGTTTCTGCCTGCTTAAATCGCTTGGAGCAGCCCAACCGCCGATATTCAACAGCACTTAACTAGGCAGTGACACAGAATATCAGCATTGACCACCCATGTAGAAAGTGGGCAGGTCAGAGGCAATGAAGAGGGTGATATTGGGGAGGATCAGGCAATTATGTGGGTGCCAGCAATATTCAGTGCTTGCATCTGCATAGCTAACCCAGCCAATTTAGGACAGCTCAAAAGCTGAATGTTGGCCGGCACCCAAATAATTAAAAAATAATTTTCTTGAGCTTTTCATGCCCCCTGAACAGCCCTCTCCTTCCATTCTCATCCCTTCAGCACCCAACGTTATGAATTCCCCTGGAATGTCCATACAACAACCCCCCCCCCCCCACACACACACACAGTCTCAATAGGTCCCCTGGCATACCTCAGATCCCTGGTGGTTCAGTGAGGGCAATGAGGGCAGGAGTGAACCCCACTTGCTCCTGTCCCTAGTGACAGCATCCTCAAAATGTTTGCTACAACCCCTAAAGTGCTGAAATAGGATTTGAACCTGGGTCCTCCCCTGGTAATCAGTTTTACTGCAGTAACCATTAGGCTACCTCAGACCTTTATGGAGGTCTCTTAAGAATGCCCATCATTTCTGAAGCTGTCATAGATCCTGGTATATCTTACCAGTTTCAGATTTGAGGTTGGAGAGAAACAGCAACTATTAGGGGATTAGGGAGGTGATTTCCTTTAATCCCTCCAGTGGACTGCTGACAACTAGGGTATTCCAGGCATCCACCACCCTTTCTGAGAAAAAAAGTATTTCCTCATGTTGCTTTTAAGCTTGTGTCCTTCATGATTGAAGGGAATTTGTAATTTCTAAGGATGCTATGACTTAGCTGGTTTCTCCTGGATTCTATATAGCGTGCCTACAGATCTGCACTGAAATTGGCATGGATTCTATAACAATGCACATAACGTAACCAGTTTAACAAGCTAATGAGCGCTGATAACAGCACTTAACACGCAATAATGAGCACAAATTGGCACTGATTATAATTTAGGTGCACAAGTCGTTAAGCGTATTCTTTAACGATATGCGCCAAACTTCTAATGCGTGCAGGCAAAAAGGGGCATGGCTTTGGGCAGGGAAATGGGCATTTTGTTGGCATTCTAAAATTTACGCGCCTAGTTATAGACTATGGCCCAGTGAGCCTAAATGTACACGCTGGGACTTACGCCATGTTTTTGTTGGTGTAAATAGATGCACTTAGGTTTAGATGCTGAAATATCAACTAAACATGTTCTATAATAGGCACCAATTACAGAATACACTTAGCACTGATTTCAGCACTGAGTTTTTTAGATGACACATATAGAATCTCCCCCTTAGCGGTGATTTTAGGTCTGCTAACCAGCTAAGTATGCAGATAAAGTTAGGACAGCAAAAATGTTTTTCTAACTTTAGATACAGAGTTAACTGGTGACTGGACTAAATATTGGTCAGTTTCTAGTTAACTTCCAGGTGAATGTAGAAACCCAGTGTCGCTCCAGCATTGAATATCCAGTTATTTTAGCCCACTGCATTAAACGTCTTACAAGCTGCTTTCCATCATGGACTGAATATCGGGACCTTTCTTTTATAACATATGCTTTATATTATTTCTGTATTTGTGGCCCATTTTGAACCTGATCTTGCGGATAGAAGCAGGATATAATTGCCTCTTTAAATTAAATTTAGTTTACACTTTTCTAGTTCTGGTTTAAGTTGGTACCTGAGGCAATAGAGCATCAGTGGAATTTGAACTCAAGCTTCCTTGTTCCCAGTCTACCCCTAATTTGGAACTTCATATCTTCCTGAAGGAACAATACTATTGTCTGGTAAATTTTCAAAGAGATTTAACTGGGCAAGATAGCCTTCTGCCTGGTTAAATCACTTCTGCCTGCCTAATCGCTGATATTCAGCTACACTTATCCGCTAAATATCAGCACTAATTGCCTCTTCACTATATTATTAATGCCTGGGCAGTCTGTGAGTGGAGATTGGGTGGAGTCTGGGCAGAGTAGACACTTAGCTAGTTAGTGGTAACATTCAGATTGCTAACCAGTTAGGTAAGCAGCTTAAAGTAAGAACAGCAAAAGGGCTGTTCTAAATTTAGCCACCAAGCTAACTGGGCCCTGGTCTGAATATTCGTTGGTGCTCGGTTAACCTCCAGGTAATGGCATCAGGGGTTTATTGTGTCCCTCCTCCTTCCAATTCAGATGCACCCTCTCACCCCCACCCCCCAAAGACAGGAAACTGATGAGGCCACCCTCATCCCCTTCCACCCCATCCCTACCCCTGTAGTCTCCCCCCTGGATCTAGGTTGGATGTTGATCTAGGGCAGTGTTGTCCAACCTTGGTCCTTGAGGTCCTCAACCGGTTGGGTTTTCGGGATTTCCCCAATGAATATGCATGAGATCTATTTGCATGCATTGCCTTCATTGTATCCTCACGCATATTCATTGGGGAAATCATGAAAACATGACCTGGTGAGAACAGAGGTTGCACACCCCTGGTCTAGGGGATCTTTTGGCTACTGTGACCTATAGTGACTATCTTGCAGTACTAACTAGTGCTACAAGGCTGCTACTCGAGGTCATGGTGGCCATTTGTAGACCAGAGTTATGATGTGCAGGAATGATTCAGCTTTGCCCTGCCTGTAGGACCACCTAGACCACCAGAGATATCCAAAGCAGGTTTAGAAGGACCTATGGGAGTAGTGAGGGTGGGGGCCTCATCGGGGTGGGAGGGATGGAATCTGGATCATGAGGAGGGAGCAGGGGACTTGGAGGTGGTGAGGGTACCTGTTTTTGCTTATGCGGTCTGGGCTGATATTCAGTTGGGGCCTGCATAAGCTCCGGCAGCCAGTACATGCAGGCATATCCTTGAATTTTCAATGCCGGTGCCCAGACTTGGTTCAGAATTGCATATCTGGACAAAATTCTGGCCTCGATGGTCAGCATTAAAAAATACTGAATACTGACCGGAGCATATATAATAAATGCACAAAGCCAGTTTAGATTTCAATGTCATCTTCTGACATTTATGTTGAAAAATAGCTGTCTTTTTTGCAATTTCTATAAGAACAGAACTGAAACTTGTTTACAGCTGCAATGTGAGTATCCTTGTCCATCCACTAGTTTCCTAATAGTTTCAAATATCTTGTGGAAAAAGTGAAATGGACTCTTTACATTCAAACCTGTTTTTCTCTAACGTATCGTTCATTTTATTACTAATATATGATATATCCTGTGCTTCCAGGGTGACCATGGCAACGATTTGTAATTGAATTGCTCACTAAATTATTGCACAAAACCCACCTGCCATTCTGACAGGCAGCCAGAAATGTTCTATGCTGCTGTTTCTGAAAAAGCTCAAGTTAAATTTATGTCATCAACACATTTTTTTAGGTAATCTTTGTTTTACTGTTGACTTCAGGGCCTCCTGAAGCAATAGTCTATATTTTAACACTGAAATTTACATTCAGAGACACAGTTCTTCTGACTTATTCCCTATATCTTCCATTTAATAATTTTAAAGATACATTTTTTCTTTCATGAATGTCTTTATTAAGCAATTTTGATGGTAAAATCCAACAATTTGGCTCATGTATATGTGTGGGGGAGGGAGGGGGAGGGTGTGTGAATTTAAGGTAATAGATCTATGTGGTTTAAAAATATCACACATTTGCATTTTATTTTAAAGGTACGATTTTAACTAAAATTGTTGATTTTTTAAAATAATGTTTTCAAATAGTTTTTCTTGATGTCTTTGTTTATATGCACTTTGCATCTCTTCTTAAAATACCATATTACAAACTGATATTTTTGTGATACTCTTTTTGTACTGGTAAATATTTTTTCTTGATTTTTTTCAAACATACTGTTTTTGAATTCTCTTTTTTTCCCTTTATTCTTCTCATTATGACCATCAGGAGCCAACACAAAGAGACAAGCTGATGATATAACCAATAATGATCGTGGGGAAGATGAAGGTATTTTTTTAATGCTCAGCACTGCTGCATGAATATTAATTTTTTTTTTTGTTTCATCGTGATTTTTTATCCTTCTTGAACAGCACTCTTCACTGTGCTTCTTGATTTTCTTCTAATTCGGAAGCCTTTCCCTTTTTTTGTAATCTACATTTGCATATAGATGACTGTAATTCTCTTATGTGATAAGTGAAAAGGTTATTGCTAAATATTTGTGAAGTGAACTGCATAATAAATATTATTTACAATTGAATATTGTCTATTTCTGCACAGGAAGAGCAGAGGAATTTTAAAAATGTTTGTTCTTTATTTTATTGATTCCTTTTTCATGCAACATGCATTTAGCATTATTGTTCATGTCTAGTTAGAGAAATGAACAATAGTTCATTTCATGTCTAGAGAAATCTCTATATTGTACCTGCTGTACATTTTTCTGATACTGTTCTCTGAAAATTATAGTGATTCCCCTTTTTCTTCCTTTTTACCACTGTTAGCTATGGGGTCCTTTCACCAAGCTGCATTAGCGGTGAGGGCCATTTTTGTTGTGACCTACAGCCCTTTTTATCGCAACGGGTAAAAAAAAAAAAGCAGAAAAGAGCCATGGCCATGTGGTAAGATTGCTCTTTGTAGTGTGCGGCGCTGTCTGATTACTGCTGGGTTAGCACCACGTAAAAATATACAGCCCTATTTTCCCCAGTGCTGGGAATGGCACGTGATGGGGCTGGAACTACCACCGGTGTTCACGGCCGGACTTACTGCCGCTTTTTAAAAGGTCCCCTATATGCTTTATTGAATAGTCTACCTGCCCCCCCCCCCGCCCCCCGCATACTAAGCTGCATAGCAATGCCAGCACAGCCCATGCAAAATGAATGGGCTGTGTCGGCATTAGCGCACAGCAGCCACTACCACGGCTTAGTAAACAGGAGGGCTAGTTTGCTGTTCTAAATACAAAAAAGGTTTGAAATATGATGGAATAAAAAGATCCTGCTGCCTATCTAGTCTGGTCATCCACACTTCTCAGCTCTACAATCCCTTCCTCTCCTTTAGAGATTCATTGCTCTTGTCTCATGCCTTCTTAAATGTAGATATTGTCCATGAATCCACCACCTCCACTGGGAGGCTGTTTCATCCATCCAGCATCCTTTCTGTAAAATATTATTTCATTAGATTTCTTTTGAGTTTATCCGTTTTACCGTCATGCCATGGCCCTTCATTCTAGACCCCTCCCTCTTTCTGTTAAAAGAGGCCCATCATCTGTGCGTCTACATTGGAGGTATTTAAATGTCTTAACTTACAGGCCTTTCCTCCACAGTATACATGTTTAGATCTTTAAGTTAGTCCTTATATGCCTTATGAGACTAGGGAACATATTATCAACCAGCTTATATCCTCCTTAAGATTTGGTCTCTGGAATTGTGCACTGTGCTTCAAATGAGGTCTCAAAAGAGATTTAACATAGGCTATATCACCTCCCTTTTCCTGTTAGCCATTCTTCTTCTGCAACCAAACATGCATCTGGCTCTTACTGTCATCTTATCTACCTGTGTTACCACAAAAAGTCTTCAGATATGATCACTTCCACATTCCACTTGAGCATAAAAATTCACTCCCAAACTGTACACTCCCTTGGGATTTTGCAGCTCTGCATTTCTAGCATAAAACCTTAGTTGTCAACTCTAGACCATTGCTTAAACTTCATTAGATTCCTTCTCATATTTATCACATCTTTCAGGATGTCTGCTTTGTTGTAGGTTTTGGTATCATCCACAAAAAGGTAAGCTTTCCCAGAAGCCCTTCCATAATGTCACCTGTGAAGGTTTGCTTCCTGAAGCTCATCATGGGTATAAAACCTCTTCTTGGCATGAACTATCATGCCACTGAACTAGTTTCTAACTCATTCTGCCACTTTAGGGTCCATACCAAAGACTCTCAGTTTATTTATCTGTCACCTATTCAAAACCATGTCAAAAGGTATTCCTGAGGGTCAAATACACTAGGGGTGTACAGGCAAAAATATTTTGTTTTGCTCAATTTCTTATTTTGCTTGCAGCTTTTCCTATTTTTTTTGTTTTTTTTAATTACCTTTTTGAAGTACTTTCTTTATGATTACTAGATAGCCAAACAATAAGAAATAAATAAATTGCTGTGGCAAAGTGCCCCAATTCCCCCCCCCCCCCGGCCGATCACACTCCCAGCCTCCCACAAAAGCCCCTGATCATCATTTGACCCACCTCCAATGTCCTCTGATCATCAGCTGACCTACTCCTTACCTCTTTCAATTCCCCCCCAAGTACGAACACCACCATTATTTTCTCATCCCCTTCCCGCTGAGTGTATCATTCCCTCCCCATTTCCATACCTTTCCCATACCTCCCATAACTCTCCTTGATCCCTGCCCTAGTTCTTAATCTGGGTCCCTGGTGCTTCAGGAGGAGCAGGAGTGATCCCTAGCCATTCCTGCACTTTGCTATATTGTGTTCAAAATGGAGCCATAGTGGTAATTATGTGCTACTGCCTCACTCTAGAGGGTAGGGTTAAATGGCCATTTTTCTCAATGGAGGAGAGTGAATAGTGGAGTTTCCACAAGGGTCTGTACAGGGGCCAGTGATATTTAACATATTTATAAATGATCTAGAAATTAGAATGACAAGTGAGGTGATTAAATTTGCAGATGACACAAAACTATTCAAAATTGTTAAACACATGCAGACTGTGAAAATTTGTAGGAAGACCTTAGGAAACTGGAAGACTGGGCGTCCAAATGGCAGTTGACATTTAATGTGGACAAATGAAAAGTGATGCTCATTGGGAAGAATAATCCAAATCATAGTTACCTGATGTGAGGGTCCACTTTAGGTGTCAGCACCCAAGCAAAAGATCTAGGTGTCATTGTAGACAATATGCTGAAATATTCTGCCCAGTGTGTGGCAGTGGCCAAGAAAGCAAGCATGATGCTAGTAACTATTAAGAAAGGGATGATAAGTAAGACAAAGAATATTATAATCACTTTGAGTATTGCATTCAATTTTGGTCGCCGTATCTCAGAAAAGATATAGTAGAATTAGAAAAAGGTTCTAAGAAGAGAGACCAAAATGATAGAGGGGATGGAACTGCTCCCATATTATTATTATTATTTATTGCATTTGTACCCCACATTATCCCACCTTTTTGCAGGCTCAATGTGGCTTACAGAGTGTTATAATGATATCGTCATTACATGATCTTAAATACAGTCGATAATAAGCTGAAGGTAGGTGAGGATTTAGATGTAAAGGTGTTAGGTAGGTTGAGTGAGAAGTGTTTCTTGAGGCATTTGGGTGGTATAAGAAGTGAATTGTTTCATTATGGATGTCTTTTGTAGGCCTTGTTGAAGAGATGTGTCTTCAAAGATTTGCGAAAGTTGGTTAAGTTGTCCATGGTTTTTAGGGCCATGGGTAGTGTGTTCCATATCTGTGTGCTCTTGAGGAAAGGCTAAAGGTGTTACGGCTCTTCAGCTTGGGAAGAGATGGTTGAGAGGGGATATGACTGAGGTCTACAAAATCCTGAGTGGTGTGGAGCATGTGGAGGTGAATCGTTATTTCACTTACTCAAAAAGTACGAAGACCAGGGGACATCCAATGAAATTGTATGGGAATAATTTTAAAACGAATAGGAGGAAATATTTTTTCACTCAAGCAATAGTTAAGATCTGGAGGGTGAGAGGAAGGGATTGTAGAGCTTAGTAGCTGGTGTGGAAAGACAGGCTGGATAGGCCATATAGGGCTAGATTCTATATATGGCTCCTAAAAAACTGGTAAATAAGACCAAGAATATTATAATGCCTCTGTACTGTTCCATGGTGCAACCTCGCCTTGAGTATTGCATCCAATTCTGGTCGCCGTATCTCAGAAAAGATTTAGTGGATTTAGAAAAGGTTCAAAGAAGAACAACCAAAATGATAAAGGGGAAGGAACTCCTCTCATATGAGGAAAGGCTAAAGAGGTTAGGACTCTTCAGCTTGGAAAATAAATGGCTGAGGGGAGATTTGATTGAGGTCTGCAGAATCCTGAGTAATGTAGAATGGATAAAAGTGAATAGATTTTTCACAGTTTCAAGAAGCATAAGGACCAGGGGATATTCAATGAAATTGCATGCAAATTTTTTTAAAACAAATAGGAGGAAATATTTCTTTCACTCAAAGAATAGTTAAGCTCTGGAACTCATTTCCAGAGAATGTGGTAACAGTGGTTAGCATATCTGGGCTTTAAAAAGGTTCGGACAAGTTCCTAGAGGAAAAGTCCATAGTCTGCTATTGAGATAGATATGGGGAAGGCATTACTTGCCCTGGGATCGATAACATGCAATCTTGCTACTATTTGGGTTTCTGCCAGGTACTTGTGACCTGGATTGACCACTATTGGAAGCAGGATACTGGGTTAGATGAACCATTGGTCTTAACTAGTTGGGGTCCCCCATCAGCACAGGTACTGGACAGCGGCAGGGGATGGTTTTCGCTGAGAAGGGGGGGTCGACTGGGTCGTGGAAGGGGGGTGCAGTGGGCTGCAACACAGGGGGAGGAGGTTTCCCTACTCCTCCCCTTGCTTTGGTATCAACTGTCACTGACGTCAGTGCATGCCTGCCTAGCAGACCACCTCTGAGGGAGGCACGGTCCCAGGCACATCCTGTTGGAGGTGAGAATTATTATATAGGATTATTTGCGATCAAGTATTTTGCAAGAAAGGCTTGTAAGCCTTGCCATGATTGCTATTGAGAATGATATATGTGCCCAGTTAGATATCAAAGATTTAATTACTAATTTCGTGAACATGAAAGCACGAAAAGCTAAGTGGTTGTAAACCCTCTATTTGTTCAGCAATCCCACAAAGATGCACTCCATCTTTCAGCTCCTATTTCCTTTGCATCTTGTGCCACATGGGGGGGGGGGGTGCACCAACTGATAGTCTGCAGGGGGGCACCAGAGACCCTAGGCACGGCCCTGTGGGTATTTGTTTCTCCTAGTGGCCATCTTGTAACCCTGCCCCGCCTTCGCTACCCTACCAACATGCCCCCTTGAAGGTTGGCCGGCGCCGCAACAAAAAAGCAATTGGGGCCGGCCAAAATCTGCTTTCGAAAATACAGATTTGGCCGGGATTGAGAGATCGCTGGCGATCTCCCGATTTGTGTCGGAAGATCGCCGGCAATCCCTTTCGAAAATAAGCCTGATAGTATACATTACAATAAAACAAAAATGAATGGAGCAAAACTGCATGTCCCTAAATCCTCATTCAATAACAGAATTTTGGGAGGATACCATTGAATTATATTTGTAGACATTTTAGAGATAATTCTAAAAATAAGGATTTTTTTGTAATAACATTTTTATTGGTAGCTTATAAGGCTAGATTCTATATATGGCTCCTAAAAAACTGGTAAGTAAGACCAAGAATATTATAATGCCTCTGTACTGTTCCATGGTGCAACCTCGCCTTGAGTATTGCATCCAATTCTGGTCGCCGTATCTCAGAAAAGATTTAGTGGATTTAGAAAAGGTTCAAAGAAGAACAACCAAAATGATAAAGGGGAAGGAACTCCTCTCATATGAGGAAAGGCTAAAGAGGTTAGGGCTCTTCAGCTTGGAAAATAAATGGCTGAGGGGAGATTTGATTGAGGTCTGCAGAATCCTGAGTAATGTAGAATGGATAAAAGTGAATAGATTTTTCACAGTTTCAAGAAGCATAAGGACCAGGGGATATTCAATGAAATTGCATGCAAATTCTTTTAAAACAAATAGGAGGAAATATTTCTTTCACTCAAAGAATAGTTAAGTTCTGGAACTCGTTGCCAGAGGATGTGGTAACAGTGGTTAGCATATCTGGGCTTTAAAAAGGTTCGGACAAGTTCCTAGAGGAAAAGTCCATAGTCTGCTATTGAGATAGATATGGGAAGGCATTACTTGCCCTGGGATCGATAACATGCAATCTTGCTACTATTTGGGTTTCTGCCAGGTACTTGTGACCTGGATTGACCACTATTGGAAGCAGGATACTGGGTTAGATGAACCATTGGTCTTAACTAATATGGCCACTCTTATGTTCTTATAGGCTACACACTGCACATAAATAAGCTGTGGAATCTTTGCTGGAGGATGTGGTTAAGGCTATGACATAGTGGGATTAAAAAAAGTTGGATACGTTTCTAGAGAAAAAGTCCATTAAAAAACCATGTTGTTTTTTTTTTATAGACTTTAGAGAGCCATTGTTCATCTCTAGAAATGAATTAAGGGAAATAAGTCTTCTTTTGGGGATCTGCTGGGTACTCAGGGCCGTGCCAACACGGTAAGTGGGGTAAGCAACGCAGGGGGACACCGACCTCTGGAGGGCGCCTACCGTTTCCTGAGGTCAGCTCACTTGCAAAATGTTTTACCTGAAGCTGTGATTCTCCTCTCTCCCTTGCCCTCCCCTCTTCGACCGCAGTGCTCACTGAGGTAGGCAGGCTCTGCTGAAGCTGTTTGAAAGAATACAACCAGTGCTATTTATGTTTTTGGTGTGGGACAAACTCCTCATTCAGGGTGAGCTTGAACAACATTCAAATTAAAGAGAACAGCCAGATTTGGAGGGAGGTGTGCAAGTGAGACTGGGGAGAAATAAAAACTAAATAGCGTAATTATTAAAATCTGTAAGTGGTTCAAAGTTTTTTTTTCTGAGCTTGTACACCAGAGGAGGGCAAGACTGCAATGATGTTTGCATAATTATCAGGTAACCGGATATCTACAGCTAAAAGCCATTTAATTGGCTGATGGTTCCAACAGTAGTTTCAGAGGAAGTTTAGCTGATGTAGTGTAGAAGAGCTGGTAAGTGAAAATCTGATTGTTTTTTTTGGTGTTTGTTTTTATATAAAAGATTCTCCTTGGATAGGAAGAGTCTGTGATGTGTGAAAATATATTTTGCTTTAATGAAATTGCTAAACTTTAGAGTCAGAGACTTATCAATGATCAGAAAAATAAAGTCACCAGACAACAAAGGTAGAGAAAAATCATTTTACTTTCATTTTAGTATTTGGAATATGTCCACTTTGAGAATTTACATCTGCTATCTTATTTTGTAATGTATAGCAATTTGTTTCTAAGAATATTGCTGACAATTCCTGTCAGTGTGGCAAGTGGTGAGTAATCATTTTCACGGTTTAAAAATCATAAAAAAATAGTAAAAAATGCCATTTCAAAGGGAAGGAACGGGCGCTAGCAAGGCCATCCCACCCCTCCTTCCCTCGCTGTTCCAGACTCTGCCGTCCCTCCGTTTTCACCCCCCCCTTTCCGTGACCCAGTTGCCCCCCCTTCTCGGTGAAAACCGTCCCCCGACGCCGTCCAGTACTTGTGCTGACGGGGGACCCAACCCCCGTCAGCAGAAGTCCTGTGCTGGCCTTCAAGTGTGTTGCTTCTTCAATGATTTTGTGTCCAAGTTGCTCTGCGTGCATCTGACATCAGATGCACGCAGAGGAACTTGAACTGAAGATCATTGAAGAAGCAATAGCACGAAGGTCAACACAGGACTTCTGCTGACGGGGGTTGGGGTCCCCCATCAGCACAGGTACTGGACAGCGGCAGGGGACGGTTTTCGCTGAGAAGGGGGTCGACTGGGTGTGGAAGGGGGGTGCAGTGGGCTGCAACACAGGGGGAGGAGGTTTTCCCTACTCCTCCCCTTGCTTTGGTATCAACTGTCACTGACGTCAGTGCATGCCTGCCTAGCAGACCACCTCTGAGGGAGGCACGGTCCCCAGGCACATCCTGTTGGAGGTGAGAATTATTATATAGGATTATTTGTGATCAAGTATTTTGCAAGAAAGGCTTGTAGCCTTGCCATGATTGCTATTGAGAATGATATATGTGCCCAGTTAGATATCAAAGATTTAATTACTAATTTCGTGAACATGAAAGCACGAAAAGCTAGTGGTTGTAACCCTCTATTTGTTCAGCAATCCCACAAAGATGCACTCCATCTTTCAGCTCCTATTCCTTTGCATCTTGTGCCACATGGGGGGGGGGGGCGGGGGGGGCGGGCCGCCAACTGATAGTCTGCAGGGGGGCACCAGAGACCCTAGGCACGGCCCTGTGGGTATTTGTTTCTCCTAGTGGCCAATATCATAGATAGTATGCTAGGCTCAATGAATGATGATCTAAATCAGCATGGATTTTTTTATATTCTCGAGGTCAGGATAACTGATCTATAGTTCCCAACCTCTTTCTTAAATCCACTTTTCTGAAGAAAAAACACATCTGCCAATTTCCCTTTTTTTTTTCAGAACCACTCCTGATTCTAAAAAAAAGTGTTGAAAATGCTAAGACTGTCAGAATTTCATTAAGTTTTCTTAATACTCTTGAATATATCCCATTGCATTGTGTTAAGATATATTGATGTATGAATGATGTTTAGTTTAAATTTTAGTATGTGCATCTTATTCTGTTTTATTTATTTATTTATTGCATTTGTATCCCACATTTTCCCACCTACTTGCAGGCTCAGTGTGGCTTACAGAGTCCTGTTATGGCATTGCCATTCCAGGATATCAGATACAATTAGTGATGTACAAAGGTTAAGTAAGGGAGAGGAAAGAGGAAAGTGTGAGTCAGGTAAGTATAGACTTTCATAACTGGGTAGGCTGGCGAGGTAATTTAGTAAGGCTATGGGTTCTCTTTGTAGGCTTTGTCTTCAGAGCTTTGCGAAAATTGGTTATTTCGTCAATAGTTTTCAAGGCAGTAGGTAGTGCATTCCACAACTGCGTGCTCGTGTACGAGAAGGTAGTGGCATGTATCAGCTTGTATTTTAGTCCTTTTCAGCTGGGGAAGTGCAGATTGAGAAATTTGCAGGATGATCTTTTGGCGTTTCTTGGAGGCAGGTCCATGAGGTTTAGCATGTAGGTTGGGACGTCTGCGTGAATAATTTTGCGTACAATCGTGCAGATCTTGAACGCGATGCATTTCTTAAGTGGGAGCCAGTGGAGTTTCTCTCTTAGGGGTTTTGCACTTTCATATTTAGTTTTTCCAAATATGAGTCTGGTGGCGGTATTCTGGGCTGTTTGGAGTTTTTGATAGTCTGTTCTTTGCAGCCAGCGTACAGAGCGTACAGTACTCCAGGTGACTTATTACCATTGACTGTATCAGGGTCCGGAAATGTATCTCGGGAAGAAAGGTTTACTCTTTGAGTTTCCACATGGAGTGGAACATCTTTTTTGTCGCATTCTTCACATGGGCATCGAGTGTGAGGTTTCGATCAATGGTAACTCCAAGAATTTTCAGATTTTGTGAGACGGGAAGAGAACAGTATGGTGTGGTTATGGTGGTGAAGTTGTTTGTGTATGTTGTGAGGTGAAGTACAAGATATTGAGGGGCATAATCGAACGAAAACGTCTATCTCTATGGGCGTTTATCTCCGAGAACGCGTCCGTGAAGGGGCGGACCAAACCGTATTTTCGAAAAAAATAGACGTCCATGTTTTATTCGACAATTTGTGAGCTGGGCGTTTTTGCTTTTCAGCGATAATGGAAAATGAAAGCGCCCAGCTCAAAAACGAATAAATCCAAGGCATTGTTTGTGGGAGGGGCCAGGATTCGTAGTGCACTTGTCCCCCTCCACATGCCAAGACACCAACCGGGCACCCTAGGGGCACTTTTACAAAAACAAAAAAAAGGTAAAAGAGCTCCCAGGTGCATAGCACCCTTCCCTTGTGTGTTGAGCCCCCCAAATCCCACTCAAAACCCACTGCCCACAAGTCTACACCATTACTATAGCCCTAAGGGGTGAAGGGGGGCCACCTACATGTGGGGTACAGTGGGTTTGGGGGGATTGGATGACTAAGCATTAAGCAGCACAATTGTAACAGGTAGGGGGGATGGGCCTGGGTCCACCTGCCTGAAGTCCACTGCACCCCCTAACAACTGCTCCAGGGACCTGCATACTGCTGCCAGGGAGGTGGGTATGACATTTGAGGGTGAAAATAAAAAGTTGTGAAACATCATTTTTTGTGGTGTGTGTGTGTGGGGGGGGGGTTAGTGACCACTGGGGGAGTCAGGGGAGGTCATCCCCGATTCCCTCTGGTGGTAATCTGGTCATTTAGGGCACTTTTTGGGGCCTTATTCGTGAAAAAAAACAGGGTCCAGGAAAAGTGCCTAAATTCTAGCTACAAATGCATACTTTTTTTCCATTATCGGCGAAAGGCGCCCATCTTTGTTCGGGTGATAACCATGCCCCAGTCCCGCCTTCACCACGCCTCCGACACGCCCCCGTCAACTTTGTACGCTTCCGCGATGAAGTGCAGTTGAAAACGTCCAAGTTCGGCTTTCGATTATACCGTGTTATTCGTTTTTGTGAGATAAACGTCCATCTCCCGATTTAGGTCGGAACTTGGGCGTTTTTCTCATTCGATTATAAGCAGGATTGTGTCTTTTCTGCGTTAAGTTTTAGCTGGAATGCATCCGCCCAGGAGTGCATGATTTGGAGGCTTTGGTTGATCTCGTTGGTGATTTCATTTAGATCATGTTTGAATGGGATGTAAATCATGACATCGTCTGCATATATGTAGGGGTTGAGGTTTTGATTGGCTAGTAGTTTGGCTAAAGGTATCATGATTAGGTTAAAGAGGGTTGGTGAGAGGGGGGATCCTTGGGGGTCTCCATTTCAGGTATCCATGGGGCTGATATGTCCGCGTTCGTTGTTACTTTGTATGATCTTGTGGTCAGGAATCCTCTGAACCATTTGAGAACTGTACCTCCTACTCCAAAGTATTCTAGTGTGTGTAATAGTATTCCATGATTAACCATGTCGAAGGCACTGGACATGTCAAATTGTAGGAGGAGTATGTTGTTGCCAGTTGCAATTGCTTGTTTGAATGAGTTCATTGCAGATACTAGAACAGTTTCGGTGCTGTGATTCGACCGAAATCCTGATTGAGACTCGTGCAGAATTGAGTGTTTATTTAGGTATTCAGTAAGTTGTTTCGTCACTATGCCCTCCATGAATCTGGTTATGAGCGGAATAGATGCTACTGGGTGGTAATTGGTTAGGTCCATTGTGCTTTTCTTAGCATCTTTAGGCAGAGGAGTGAGTAAGATGTTTCCATGGGAAAGAGACCATTTTGAAGCCTGTGGTTTATGTGTTTTGTGAGGTCTGCTTTGAATTGTTTAGGAGCAAATCTTAATAGGCTAGTAGGGCAGATGTCTAGTTTGCATTGTGACTTGGAGTATTTTCCAAGCAATTGTGAGATTTCATCTAACGAAAGCGTATCAAATTTGGTCCATGATCGATCTGCTGGGTATTCCCCAGGTGTTGGGTCTAGACATTCACGGATATTTGTATATTCAGTTATGTTGGTAGGTATCATGAGTCAGAGCTTTCTAATTTTTTCGTTGAAGTAGTTCACAAGATTGGTTGCAGATGAGGTATCTATATTATTAGAGGTAACCGGTGTAGTATTTAATAGTTTGTTTACGAGTGAGAAGAGTTTGTGTGTATCCTTGTAGTTTGGTCCTATTTTGGTTTTATAATACGTTCTTTTAGTTTGTCTGATAGTGTATTTGTATTTTCTTTGTAGTTATTTCCAATCTTTGAATGTGTGTTTATCTTTTTTCTTGTTCCATGCTCTTTCTAATCTTCTGACCTGTGTTTTTAGTTCTTTCAATTCTTCGTTAAACCATGGTATTGAGTTTTTTCTGTGTTCGGGCAGATCATAAATCAAGAAATCATAACCATCAATCCCCATTGCTTTATCTACTTTTAGTAGCAAAAGCACACCCACTTTTATAGCAATTTTGTGAATGCCTTCAATTAAATTATTAATTTTGTCTGCCTATGAAGGAAGTCTATATGTTACACAAATATAAATAGATGTTCCATTCCATCTTTCAGGATTCACCTCCAGTGCTTCCAATTTACCTCCTCAAGCCTGCAGTTATGTTTCTTTAATGCTATGTTTTGTAAAATGTACTTTCCCCCATAGGAATTGGAATGGGGTGGGACACTGAGGACATGGCTCAACCAATATTATATTGAAAACAGTATCAGCAACTAGAGAGCTTGAAGGAAGTACTGGAGATTAGTATGTTTGGCCCCTCTAACCAAAAATGGTCTTTCATTACCCCACCTCTCCTCCCTTTCTACCCTTTCCTTCCTGAATAGATTATTGCCAAGTTTTATTATATTTAGTTATTGTTCTCTGTTTACTATCAGGTTCATTTTCAAAAGAGATGGACGTCCATCTTCCAACATAAATCGGCACTTGGATGTCCGTCTCCCAGAGACATCCAAATCGGTATAATCGAAACCCGGTTTTGGACATCTCTAACTGAAGTCTGTCGCAAAGATGTCCAAATTTCAAGGGGGCGTATCAGAGGTGTGGTGAAGGCGGGACTTGGGCGTGCCTAAGACCTGGACGTCTTTGAGCCATAATCAAAAAAAGGAGAGACGGCCATGCTTGGACGTTTTCACCCGGACATGTTTTACTTATGAATAAGACACAAAAAGGTGCCCGAAATGACCAGATGACCACCGGAGGGAATCAAGGATGACCTCTCAGTACTCCCCCAGTGGTCACTAACCCCCCACCCACCCTCAAAAAACATCATTAAAAATATTGATTGCCAGCCTCAGATGTCATACTCAGGTCCATGACTGCACATGCAGGTCTCTGGAGCAGTTTTAGTGGGTGAAGTGCACTTCAGACAGGCGGACCCAGGCCCATACCCTCCTACCTGTTACATTTGTGGAAGAAACAGCGAGCCCTTCAAAATCCACCACAAATCCACCATACCCACATATAGGTGCCCTCTTCATCTGTAAGGGCTATGGTAATGGTGTACAGTTGGGGGTAGTGGGTTTTGGGGGACTCAGCACACAAGGTAAGGGAGCTGTGTACCTGGGAGCATTTTATGAAGTCCACTGCAGTGCCCCCTAGGGTGCCCAGCTGGTGTCCTGGCATGTCAGGGGGACAAGTGCACTACAAATGCTGGCCCCTCCCACATTCATATGGCTTGCATTTGGACGTTTTAGACATGGACGTCTTTGGTTTTGAAAATCGCTGAAAATCAAAGAAGTCCAAATCTAAGGACGTCCAAATCCAAGCACATCCATGGGATTTTTGAAACGAAAGATGGACGTCCATCTCTTTTCAAAAATACACTTTTCCTGCCTCCGGATTTGGACGTTTTACAAAGACGTCCAAATCCCAACTTAGACATTTCTTTTGAAAATGCCCCTCTATGTCTCATTGCTTGCCACTAAATCCAATTCACCCTCCTCCATGATTCACACAAAATTAGGTCTTTATTTCCCATAATATGAGAATTAGTGTATATAGCTTTCTATATGTTGCCTTTTTCCTATACTCACACAAGTGTGAAAATAAGAGTTAGCAACTAAGTTGTAAATAATAACTTTTTTGGACTAATTTCATTTATCTTTGACATGCTTTTCAGGGTTATCCCCCTCTTCATCACTTCAATGGAGATAAGTTGTTGACTCATATTTTTACCCACCTAAGTGGACTAACATGGCAACCATAGTTCTCTATACAAGTGTTAGTTTTTTTTATTTGTGAAGGTGTTTGCTTACCCAAGGAGGATGATCCTAATTTATAGCCTTCTTCGGTCTGTTCTGGAAGATGTTTCAGCCTTTCTATAACAAGTGGACCTCATTAGAATTGAGCCTGCAACTAGTGGGAAAATGTGGGGTATAAATATATTAAATAAAGTAAATAAATAAATCCCATGGTTCCGGATGCCAAAACACTCTTTTTGACACCTTCAACATAGCCATATGTTAGTCTCCAGAATGCAAGCATCTTTGCCTCAGTCTTTATCCTTGAACGGAAGAATTGATGAGAACATCATTTGTGCACCACTACTGTCTTCTAGTATCATGAAGTTGCTTTTAAGAAACATGATATGTTTCACATCTTCTTATTACACAGCTAATAATAGATGGAGTAGGCAAAAGTAGTACAGAGAGCTCAAAGCGTGAAGTTATCTGTGGAAATCCTCTGACTACCTATGGATACTGTATATAAAGTCCATGATATGATTCTGTATAAATAATAAGGTTTCCTGTGGACAGTCCGATTGCATATGGGTTTATACAGCTACTTTAATGGCATATATTGCATCACAAAAATGTACAGATCAGTATTCAAATGCTACAGTCAGTGTTTTTTTTTTAACAATGGTTGTGGTGTTACATACATTCAGCACTATTATCAGTGATGGCTGCCAGCTCTACAAATAGTAGTAATATTCAGGCACTATAAAGAGCGTGCCTAAATATAAACACAATGGGCCAGATTCTATATATGATGCCTAGACAATCTGCACAGAAAACATTTCCTCCTAAGCGTATTCTATAAGCAGCACCTATATTAAGGTGCAGTTAATAGAATATGCTTAGCTGATATTCTAGCGCCTAAAACTATGCACTTCCATTTACACCAATGAAAATGTGGTGTAAATCCTGGTGTGTAGATTTAAACACAGAGGGCCATATTTTATAACAATGCATGCAGATTTTGGAATGTCCATTTCCCCTTCCATAACCACAGCCCTTTTTGCCTGTGGACATTAAAATTTAGGTGCAGTGTGTTACAGAATATGCTTAGAGAGTTGTGCGCATAAATTCTAATTTTTGCCAATTTATAGAATAGGTGCACTTATGCATGTGAATGATTTCACAATTGGCATTTACATGTGTGTGCTAAGCACTACTCTAAAAAATTGGCATCCTAGTCACATGGCACGTAACAGCAAATGGTTTGTACCAGTAGGTGGAGCATGGGTATGTCGTGGGCATTCCAATGTGCACACCTTATAGAATAGTATCAGATGTGTACATTGCAATGCACACTTAAGTGCACCAGCTTATTCCTGCCATTGACCTGATGTAAACTGTAGTAAGTACTATTCTGTAATCCCTTAGGCATGCCTTAATACCACTATAGAATTGGCACTATGCCTGCTTCTGTGTTGCGCCTACGTTTAGCCATCACTTTTCTACCCTTGGTCTTTTCCCAGTTCGACCCTTGGCCTTTTCCCAGTATGGCATTACTTATGTACTTATAAATCCCAGGAATAACATGTATAGAATGTTTGTACGTTTGGGAAGCTTGCCAGGTGCCCTTGGCCTGGATTGGCCGCTGTCGTGGACAAGATGCTGGGCTCGATGGACCCTTGGTCTTTTCCCAGTATGGCATTACTTATGTACTTATAATAAGACTATCTGTAAAATGAGGTGGAACATTCACACTCTGCCCTCCCTCTGCCCCAGCATTAGCTGGATACTGCTGAGACAATTTGTAAGAATTTTCAGCACCATTATCCATATGAGACTAGATTCAGTAAGTGACTCCCAAATTTGGGTGCCAAAAAATCCATACAGATTGCTATTATATAAATGTTCTGAGTTGCATGCCATTTATAGAACAGCGCTTAGAGCCAATTTCCATCCTAATCTTTGGGTGTGAGGATTTATACCAACTGAAACCTGGTGTAAATCCTGGCATGTAAGTTAAGCGCAGATCCCCAGTATTCAGTAATACCAGGGCTGGCTTAACTAGTGGACCAGCTGAGGCTCTGGCCAGGACACCAGCAATTAATAGTGCCAAAATACCCAACCTCTAACCTCATCTGGTCTACAGGTTAAGCCTTTTGTTCCACTTTCCCACCTCAGTCCGGTCTCTCACCTTTTCTCTTCCCCCTCCTTGTGGGTGTGGAACTGCTCCCTCTCCTCTTTCACTCCCCTGTTGTCTTGTAAAGCTAATGTAAACTTTACAGGACCTCGAGGGGGTGAGAGAGGGGAGGAGTAAAAAGAGATTGGACCAAGATGCCAGCCAAAGGGAGAGAGAGATGATGAACCAATGGGGGAGGAACAGGGTGTCATAAGTGATGTGATATGGGTACTGCTAAAGCAAGTTGGTTAATGACCACTGGGGAAGTAAGGGGAGGCCATCCCCAATTCCCTCCGGTGGTCATCTGGTTAGTTCGGGCACCTTTTTGTGCCTTGGTCATAAGAAAAACTGGACCAGGTAAAGTTGTCCAAATGCTTGTCAGGGATGCCCTTTTTTTCCCATTATGGGTCGAGGACGCCCATGTGTTAGGCATGCCCAAGTCCCACCTTTGCTACACCTCCAACTCGCCCCCGGGAACTTTGGTCATCCCCGCGATGGAAATCAGTTGGGGGCACCCAAAATCGGCTTTTGATTATGCCAATTTGGGCGACCGTGTGAGAAGGAAGCCCATCTTCCGATTTGTGTCGAAAGATGGGCGTCCTTCTCTTTCAAAAATAAGCCTGATGGTTAGCCAAGTTACAAACTCATAATATTATCTGAGCATTCTCTCTTTCTTAATGTGTGCTTGTCATTTGACTCAGGAAATTGAGCCAAATGCAGTGTGCAAAATTCCCAGATCACCAGGCAGATGGGTATGAGGACATGAGTTGATAAGGTGAAAGATCGGCTGACATCAGAAGGGTAAAGCAAAGGACCTTTGAAGCCCCAGCATCATTTGTCAAATGTACACTGGCTACAGCCAATCAACAATTGTTTAAGCCATGACTGCAGCTGAACATTCAGTTTTGCTATGTGTTCAATTCCATAATGCATATACCTGTTTGAATTAGAAAGTACTCATTTATGAACTCTAACAGTTATTTACATATTTGACTTGCTTATTTATGGAAAGAGCCCATGAACTCCATATCTCTGAAAAATATGAGCATGTAGCAAAATAAATCAATAACTATTTTAATAATTTGGTAGCTAAAATAAATTGTATTATGCCAGTGAAGTGATTTTACTGCGCTTATATGAAGTATTTATCTAATTGTATTTTTTCCTGCTAAATATTTATTTGAATGTTTCATCTCAAACTCAGCAGTGGGCTTACAAATAAAGTCAATATAGAATTATTAGGTAAGAAACTACAATGAAATTAAATTATGGAATAATGTATAGTAAAACACTCAGATGTGTGATTGTTAATAATGGATATTTCATGCTAAGGTTTTAGCAATTTTGTAATAAGATTTACACTACTGTGCTGTGTAATATATATCCCTAATGAACAGATGAGATAAAGGATGCCTTCTACAACTATGTTGTACTGCTAGTTACATCTGGAGGGGCATTTTCGATATGATGTTCAAATGGCAAAATAAAAGTGTACTGGAAAATATTTAAAAATGCATAATAGAAGGAATAAATAAATGTTTTCTGATATTCAAAAATACACAAAACATTTTTTAGAAAGAGGACATACTGAAAACGTCATAGAGGTTCTAAAATGAACATCTCTGCTAGTCAAAAATACACTATGCAAAATGTGCAATGGCAGTACTGGTCCCATGTGCAACTTTTTCGAATGGGCCAACACTCCCATGGCCATACCCCCTTATGAGATAAGTGCCATGAGAGTTAGATGTCGTGCCTCATAGAAACTCTTCAACATGTATATTGTTCATCTCTTTTAATGGTGACCTCAGTGGTGCTCATTGCTAATACAAGAGAGAAGCAATGTATCCAGCACCCACCTGTTCATTGGCTCACCCGATTACCATATATCAAAATATCTTTATACCTAAGTTTTGTAGTTTTTAACTCAATACTTAAATACTCATCTTTTTTTAGATATGTCAGACTTGGGGGTTAAAGTGTCCGACACGCATGTTTCGCCCATAGACGAGCTGTCTCAAGGACAATCCCCTAAAAATAAAGAGAAAAATATAATATAATATATCTAGGATCCCTACATAAGCATCACAGCTTCATTTTCTCATGCAGTGACCCCTTAAGTAATCAAAATTATTCTCCTTACCCTAAGCCGTCTTCAGTGCCAGCTCTGCTATTACTAACCAAAAATACATAAACAACTGAATCATCCGCCGGGGCGTCCCATTGTTTCCGGTAGATTGGCAGTGTTGGAGCCTTTATCTAAGTTTATAGATTTATTTATGAAGAACCATGTGATTAAGATGACATCATGCATTAAAGATTCTTCTCATTCTTTGCGAGAAATTGAACAGGTTGGCAATATTACAGAAGAGACTTGGTTAGTTATGTTAGATATAGTATCACTGTATACACGGATTCCCCAACCAAGGGCTATTGATATTATTAGGGAAATTGTGGGAGCACGATCGGACCCTCAGCGTATTCCATCTGAATTCATTACCCAATTGGCTGAATTGGTTATTTTTTATAATTATTGTTGGTTTCAATATAATTTCTACTTACAAACTCAGGGAGTGGTGATGGGGGCCACAGTAGCCCCATCGGTCGCAACATTATATATTGCTCGCATTGAATCTATGCCGATTTATCCTTCAGAAAAATTTTAAGCTGTCCCCCTGTGGAAACGTTTTTTGGATGACGTGTTTTTTCTTTGGACAGAATCAGAGCAATCATTGAATGAATTTATAGAATGGCATAATACATTGGATGCCAACATAACCTTCACTAAACCTGCTAGCACTAATGTTATTGAGTTCCTAGACTTATGGGTCTATAAAGATGGACTGAGCTTATCTACCTCTCTGTATCATAAACCGGTGAACCGCAATACGTTGCTACAATTTGGAAGCTTTCATCCGTACCATCTGAAATATAACCTTCCAGTGACCCAGTTCTTGAGAGCTAGGCATATATGCTCCTCTTTGCAAGGATTTAGAGAGCAGGCTAAAGAATTGCAGCAGAGATTTTTGGCGAGGGTCTACTTTAATTCAGCTATTACAAAAGCTTATTGAAGAGCCCGGTTTGCCCAACGTCCTCTCCTCTTAAATGAGTGTAAAAAAGAAGATCATGAAAGATTGACATGCCCTTCCTTTTACGGAGATTAGCCAGAAGGTGGTATATATTATGAGATCACACTGGCATATAGTCCAACTTTACCCTTGCTTTCAAGAGTTTCCTATGATATCCTACACTATGGGTAAAACATTAGGAGAACGATTGTCACCCAATAAATTTTGTGAACCCTTTGAAAAGAAACAGAAGGGTGAACAACTTACATGTGGGAAGTGCCAGTGGTGTAAATTAGCGATGGTAGGGCCAGAATGGCTAGCACCGGGTATGAGCAAGACTTTAAGGGCTAGAGATATCACTAATTGTGATACTAGTAATGCCATCTATGTGATAGAATGTCCTGCAAATTAGTGTATGTAGGGAGGAGCACTCGCCCCATTAAGATACGCTTGATGGAACATAAATCCCGTATCACTACTATGCACACCCAGGCACCTTTGGTAGACCACTGGTTACAGAACCGTTATACAGTAGATGATATCAGGTGGAGGATAGTGGAGCATGTACAGTTGGGTAATGAAAGGGGCTCAATAAGCAGACTATTGAACTATAGGGAGCAATGGTATACTTACACATTATAAACAGTGACACCGGCTGGCCTGAATGCAGAGCTGGAGTGGGCATCGCTTATGTAAATAAGACATCTAGGTTAAGGTCGGGTTACCCTATAGGAGCCAGGGGGAGGGATTATGACATCATGATTAGTAAATTTCATATAAACAGATAGAGGAACGCCATCGCCATCTTTGTAAGGGGGTGTCCTAGAAAGTAATAGCAGAGCTGGCGCTGAAGCCGGCTTAGGGTAAGGAGAATAATTTTGAATACTTAAGGGGTCACTGCATGAGAAAATGAAGCTGTGATGCTTATGTAGAGATCTTAGATATATTATATTATATTTTCTCTTTTTTTTAGGGATTGTCCCTTGAGACAGCTCGTCTATGGGCGAAACATGCGTGTCGGACGCTTTAACCCCCAAGTCCGACATATCTAAAAAGATGAGTATTAAGTATTGAGTTAAAAACTACAAAATTTAGGTATAAAGATTTTTTGATATATGATAATCGGGTGAACCAAATGAAGAGGTGGGTGCTGGATACATTGCTTCTCTCTTGTATTAGCCATGAGCACCGCTGAGGTCACCATTAAAACAGATCAACAATATAAATGTTGAAGAGTTGTGGTGGTGTATAAGTTGATGAACTAGGAACCAGCTTTATATATTGGTGTTCTAACTGTGGTTCTAGAAATACATACTTACGATTTTTGCCATTGTGATTGGTGCTTCATAGAAAAGCACATATCCAGATGCATGCACAAATTTTAATGAGTGACAATTAACAATAATTAGTTCTTAGCATCCAATTACTGATGGTTCAGATCTCGTTATCCAATTTATTTGCATGTGTGTCTTAGAAGCACACCCAAAGTTGGTCGCACAACTTTGGGCACCATATATAGAATCCCGGGGCATACCACTGACATTGCACCCTTATTACAGCTCTGTCCCGAATCAAGGCCTGAGTATGCAGCTACCCACATTACAGTGTGTTTCCCTACCCCCATATCCACTAGAATGTGCTGCAGCCGAACCCAAACCTATAAAATGACATGGAAAGGAAGAGATGTTGGATGGCACCCTCCTGTGACCCAAGGAAAAAGTAGCCAGCAAATCACACACACAGTTACCAAGCAAGTTGCAGCAGCTATGGCAGGGTTTTAAAAAGCTGTAACCAAAAAGAACCACCATGGGAATCAAATCTACATCCCCTACAGTGATGGTCTACAGCCCTAACCCTTAACTGCTATACCATATAAGTACCTGACAAAGAAGCATGAAAGGAGGACAGTACACTGACCACGAAGGTCAAGTTGTCACTCAAATGAATGGCCTCCTGTGGGCTGCACCCTACATTGATTGTATATAGAACTGTGAGGCACAAACTGGGGATGCTTCAAAACTCTACATGATAGTGGTACACACACCCCTCTTTAGGGAAGTTACAACATATGTAGACCCCTCACCCCACCCTCATTCACCCCAAGAGCATGCTCATGAATCATAGGGTAATGTGGGGCCACTGGCATCTATGTGGGCCCCAAGCCACCTAATCTGATTACATCACAGATAGATGCCCCCAAACCTAGTATTTCTGCCTTGCAGGATGTGAAATACCAATCTTAAGGGGGTCCCAGCGGCATAGGTGGAGGGTCAAACAGTGTGTGTGTATGCGTGCTAAGGGGAGGGGTATGGATGTGTGTGCTGGAGGAAGGGGCATGTGTACTGGGGGAAGGGGGGAGCATATGTGCTGAGGGAGAGTCATTAGCCAGGTTCGCTGGGGATAGCCTCTATTTGCTGTGGGTGGAGCTGGATTCACATACATGGATGTGAATTTTTTTTTGGACCATGTGGCGTGTGAGTCATGGGTGTGGGTTCTGGGGGCATGTTGATAAATTGAGGGTGATGATGTAAGGGGGGAGTAGGTGTGGGAGTTAGGAATCCCAGCACTGCTTACCTTGGTGATTTCCCATTGGTCAAACCTGCGGTATATTCCAGAATGCTGCACGATATATGAATTGTGGGTGAAACCTGGGTAGTGATTGCACAAATCCACAATCTTCCCCTGGGCATCACACACAACCTGAATGCTCATGGAGTGATATAATTTTCTGTTCCTACAGGTGTTCTCATGTGCCTGGGAAAGGGGAGGGGGGTCTGAGTACAACATGCGTGCAGTCATTGACATCCAATGACTGAGGAGGAGCGGTCTATGGCGTTGAACTGAGTCATGTTGTTCTGGAGGGCTTGGGCAGTAATGGGGAAGGTGTTGGTGAGGAAGACATCGAGGAACTGGACAAGACAGTTGGAGATGGTAGGCTGGGTGAAGCCTGCATTGACGTTTCGCACTGACTGAAAAGTGGACTATCAATGGATTATTCCTGCGTGTCCTGGCCTGGATGAGGGATTGTAGCTAGTCACAGAGGTGCTGTATATCAGCCCTTTCAAAGCAGTACTTACTTATGCATTGCTGGTCAGTTTTGTCTGTGAAGCAGGTCCTGGGCCTAAATAATGTGGGATCGAGGTATTTCCTCCTGGGTCTCCCCTCCAAACTCTCATTCACATCCAGTAAACCGTCAGCTACAGTAGCATTCAGTGCACCCATGTTTGATGTGCAGGTGTCCCACCACCACAGCTGCAAACCACTAAGCCCAGTAACAGCACTGTGCATTCCTCCACCTAATGCACCCAGTGAGACCCAGCACCAGCACCCAGCACTCACTCTCCCAACACCAGCAAACAGTTCTCACACAAATGGAAACAACACATAGGACAATCTCTCCCAGCACCAGCATACAGTCCCTACACATGACAGCCATTTTGGGAGAGTGCCACAAGAGGCATGAGCACAAGGGCTGCATTCCTGCCCCCAATGACCACCGCTGAACCACCAGGGATATAGGTGGACCTGGAGGACCTACTAGATGGCTGGGGGTTGGGGGCTGTGGGGTATTTTTGGGAGAGAAGGAACTTCTTTGTTGCCACAGGCCCCTGCTGAATATTTGCAGGGCTTGCATAAGCTCGGGGCAACCAAAATTATCCCCCGATATTCAGTGCCGGTGCCCGTACATGGCCCGACACTGAATATCAGGGGCTAATTTAGCCAGCGACGATCAGCATTTACAAAAATGCTGACCGCTCTCAGCTGAATATTCTGGGAATAGCCATTAAAAAAAAATAGACGTTTTTCTGTTTTGAAAATGGCTATATTCCCCAAAGCTGGATTTAGACGTCATATTGAAAATGTCCCTCTTTGTAAGCATATGGCTGCATATGTGCAAATATGCTTACATAGAGGGACATTTTCAAATTTTCAATGATTCATAGCAATTAAGCAGTGAACACATATAATTGATAAAAAAGAGATAATAATACAACAAATAATTTAACGAAAAAATTAGAGCAAACATTTAGGGCCCTGTTACTAAGGTGTGTTAACGTTTTTAGCACGCCTACACTTAGCGCATGTGCTAACCATGTAGGCACCTATAGGGATATTGTAGGCACATACACAGTTAACGCGCGTACATGGTTAACGTATGTTAAAAATGTTAACACGCCTATAACGCTGCTTAATAAACAGGGCCCTTAAAAACAAGTCTAATGAAAAAGAGAAGACTATCTCTAAATCTTCTCTCCAAAATGAATAAACAACCATGCTTTTATATGTCTCTGGAAAACCAAACAATCTGTAATGTTTCTTAGTTCTTGTGGCAAAGAATTCCACAAGAGAAGACTTACATAAGAAAAGTGGTGTGACATATTGAATTCAACCTAATATCTGATACAGCAAGAAAGCACAGCAGTCCTTTCTAAGATAAACATACGGATAACATGGAACATAATCTGACACAGTGAACTAAGAACTGTGGCTATTGTACAGAAAACAAAATATATTAAATAAAATCTTAAATTTATATCTGATTTTGGCAAGCAGCCAATGGAATATGATTGTACTTTTCCAGGCTCTTCAACATTCATTTAGCTGTATTTTGAATTAACTGGAAACTTTTATCATCAGATTTTTAGTTCAATATTTTTATTGACTTTAAATTACAATACAGCAGTAGCATACCAAGGATGGGGCGGTGGGGGCTGTCCACCCCAGGTACAGGCAGCAAGGGGGTGCACATATCAGTCATTCCACTGTCAGCTCTGCTGATCCCCTGCATCCACTAATGTTATTTCCTGTTCCAGGGAAGGGAACCAGTGGAGCCGACAATTGCATGACTGCTCCAAGGACCATCTTGCTAGGAGAAAGTATGGTAGGGGTGATGCACTTCGAGGGGGTTGGGGGTGATGTGCTTCAGGGGATGTGATATGTCCTGGGGGGCGGGTGATGCACTTCAGGGAGTGAAGTGGAGGTGAGGTTGTGATGTGCCTTGGGAGGGTGCAGTGGTGACCCACCCTGGGTGGCAAACAAGCTAGGTATGTCACTGCAATACAGAAACAGCAAAATTTGAAAACACCCCCTCCCTCATCTCAGGTCACGTGGAGGGGCATAATCGAACAGGGCGCCCAAGTTTTCATGAGGGCGTCCTCGTAGGACGGCCCTGCGAGGGGCGGTGAAACCCGTATTATCGAAACAAGATGGGCGTCCATCTTTTGTTTCGGTAATATGGTCGGAGACGCCCAAATCTAAACATTTAGGTCAACCTTAGAGGTGGTCAACCTAAATTTTGAGATGGTCAACCTTAGAGATGGTCGTCCCCGGTTTTCAGCCATAATGGAAACCGAGGATGCCCATCTCAAAAATGACCAAATCCAAGGCCTTTGGTCATGGGAGGAGCCAGAATTCGTAGTGCACTGGTCCCCCTGACATGCCAGGACACCAGCCGGGCAACCTAGGGGGCACTGCAGTGGACTTCACAAATTGCTTCCAGGTGCATAGCTCCCTTACCTTGTGTGCTGAGCCCCCATAGGCACATCTCAGTCCTTAAAAAGTTATTTTCTATAGCATAGCAAAGCATAGCAATATTTCTTATATTCTGAATATACCCAAAAAGGTTCAACGTGGATCATGTAGACAAGAGACTGGACAGTTATTCCAGGAATTACGTTTCAAGTCTAATTTCATAGTTACAGTGGTAAAACTAGCTACTTTACATAAAATGTTAGAAATAAAGCTGTTTCCTGAATAGTCTATAATTGGAAATACATCTAAGTTGAATAGTAATTCATTCCACAGTATAAGCAAAAGAAGAATTTAATAGTTGTGCAGATCTCTTACCCCTGGGAGTTGGGAAATTAAAATAGTACATATTACAGACAAAATTAGTGACATTTGTCTGAGAAAGACAAAATAGTTTATACATATATTAATGGGACTTGACCTTCTTGAATCTTGAATAAAATGCAGTCAATTTTAAATAGAATTCTTGATCAAATAGGGAGAAAGAGTTTGACACATAAAAATCAAACTGCTGTATTTTGAATAGTTTCAATTTTTTTATTGGATTTGGGACAAAAAAGTAAAAATAATATTACAATAATTAATTTGTGAAAGTAGAAGTGCCTGATCAAGTAACTGAAAACAATTTTCCCTGAACACTTTGTGAATATGATATACATTTCTTAAAAGAAGAAATATTTTTAATAAGTAGGTTTATAGAAGGATTAAGGGACAAGGTGTCATCAAAAATCCGCCCAAAACTAATTTCTGATGAGAACCCATACAATTTTTCTGAAATGGACTGAAATACTTCCTTACCAGTAAAAATGTTGTCTTCTCCACAATTAACTTTAGATGATGTTTTAACATCCAACCCTCTATTATACTCATACTATAATTATCCTCTAGATAATTCAAGAAAGGTTGAAATAGGAAAAAGAACTGTTACATCATCAGCAGAGACGAAAGATTGAAAACTGGTATGTTCATTTATTTGAAGGCATAAATAAACATGCAGATAAAGGTGAGCTGGGTTTTGTAATATATCTAGATTTTCAGAAAGCTTTTGGCAAGTTCCTCATTATAGACTCCTGAGAAAATTAAAAAGTCATAGGATAGGAGGTGATGTCCTTCTGTGGATTAGAAATTGGTTATTGGACAGAAAACAGAGGGAAGGGATATTTTTCTCAGTGGAGGAGGGTGAATAGTGGAGTGCCACAGGGATCTGTACTGATACCGGTGACATTTAAATTATTTAAAAATGATCTGGAAATTGGAATAACGAGTGAAGGAAATAAATTTCCAGATGGCACAAAACTATTCAAAGTTGCCAAAACGCATCCAGATTGTGAAAAATTGCAGGAAGCCCTTAGATAACTGGAAGACTAGGCATCCAAATGGTAGATGAAATTTAATTTAGACAAATACAAAGTGATGCACATTGGGAAGAATAATATGAAATATTGTTATCTGATGCTATGGTCCACTTTAGGAGTCAGCACTCAAGAAAAAGACCTAGTTGTAATTGTAGACAATATTCTGAAATCTTTTGCCCAGTGTGTGGCGTTGGCCAAAAAAGCAAACAGGATACTAGGAATTATTAGAAGAGGGGTGCAAATTAAGACAAAAATATTATAATGCCTCTATATCACTCCATGGTGCGACCTTACCTTGAGTATTGCATTCAGTTCTGGTCACCATATCTCTGAAAAGATATAGCGGAATTAGAAAAGGTTCTAAGAAGAATGACCAGAAAGATAGAGGGGATGAAACTGCTCCCATATGAGGAAAGGCTAAAGAGGTTAGGGCTCTTCAGCTTGGAAAAAGATGATTGAGGGGGGATATGACTGAAGTCTACAAAATCCTGAGTGGTGTGGAGCAGATGGAGGTGAATTGATTTTTCACTCATTCAAAAAGTACAAAAACCAGGGGACACTCAATGAAATTTTATGGGAGTACTTTTAAAACAAATAGGGAGAAATATTTTTTCACTCAAACATTAGTTAAGCTCTGGAATTTGTTCCCAGAGGATGTGATAATGGTGGTTAGTATATCTAGGTTTAAATAAAGGTTTGGGTAAGTTCCTGGAGGAAAAGTCCATATTCTGTTGTTGAGATGGGCATAGGGGAAGCCACTGCTTGCCCTCGGATTGATAGCATGGAATAATGCTACTAATTTGGGTTTATGCCAGGTACTTCTGACCTGGATTGGCCACTGCTGGAAGCAGGTTACTGGGCCTGATGCCCGATTGGTCTGACCCAGTATGTTCTTATGATGCAGTGGCAATTAATTCAAGAAAGTAGGACAAGCATAAATAATCTAAGGGTGAGAGGAAGGGATTGTAGAGCTTAGTAGCTGGTGTGGAAAGACAGACTGGATAGGCCATATAGGGCTAGATTCTATATATGGCACCTGAAAAGATTGGTGCTGATAAAAGCGCTATTCTTTGAGCTTCATTTAAAGTTAGGCACAGTTTATAGAATATTGCTTTGACCCAGGAGTCACACCTAACTTTAGGCATGGCCATTTGCATCAACTGAAACGTGGCCCAGTGGAATGTGACAGGAGCAATCCCCAGTCAACATCTCTCATTTGTGGTTCTCAGTTCAAAATGGTGCCCATAATTCCAAAAATATAGCTTTGTGATAATTATATGGCAGTTTGACCCCTAGCAATTGTATTTGGAGACACAATGGTTAGCTGTAACTGGTGATCATTCCTTCCCCTTTTCACTGGACCACCAAGTATTTTGTCAAGCAGACTTGTGTGGGTTATGTGGGCAGAGGGGCCTGTGGAGGACCTGTAAGGGGTCTTTGGGGAGATGAGGGTCCATAGGGAGCCATTTAGAAGGTGGGGGAGCCTTTCACTTTTGGAAAACTACCTGTTGTGTGGTGAAGGAATCTGTTCAAGGGGGTGGGGTGGGGACCGCTATTAATACAGCAATGGCTCATTTAGGATGGTGCCCAGGAGGATAAGGCTACGTGTCAGTGGCATGATGCTCCTAGGCAGGAAAAATAATGGCATGGCGTTATTTCTCCACAAATAAGGCATCTTGTGATGATCAATGTAAAGTGTGTCAATTGATTTGCATATTAATGAGGTGCTTTGCTTACATTTGCCTGCTTTCCATCTCTTTATTACGCACCCCCAGTAACTTAAACTAACATGAATTACAGTAATTTAATGCACAATACTGCTATTTAGTGCACTTTGGGGCAGGGGCGTAGCCAGACACCCAATTTTGGGTGGGCCTGGGCCCAAGATGGGTGGGCAGAAGAACCTCGCCCCGTTCCACAGGTGATTTGGTCTCTCCTTCTCTCGCCTGCATGCCATATGGTCTCTCAAACATCCCCCCTCTCCCGTATACCTTTTAAATAGCAGATTTTCACCAGCAGCGAGCAGCAACTAATACACACTGCTCATGTTGGCCCCACACCCTTCCCTCTGATGCAGCTTCCTGTTTCCGCCTAGGCAGAAATACATCAGAGGGAAGGTTGTGGGGCCGGTGCGATCATTATGAATGTCACTGCTCACTGCAGGCGAAGATTTGCTACTTACAAGGTACGCAGGAGGGACACTTGTTGGGAGTTTTCGGCTGGTGGGGCTTGGGGATCCCTGCCAGGCACATCATAGGTATGCTGCTACTGGGTGGGCCTGAACCCAAAGGGGGTGGGCCTGGGCCCACCCAAGCCCACCCTTGGCTACGCCACTGCTTTGGGGGTCTTTTACTAAGATGCACAAGTGTTTTTAGCTGAACGTGGAGACACCCATAATATTCCTATGAGAATTTCAGCTTTTAGCACAAGCTGATTTTTAGCTTGAGTTAAAAATGCTAGTGCACCTTAGTAAAATATTTTGTATTATTCCCTTAAAACACATTAGTAAATATCTTCTTCTAGTACTTGGTAGTTCTTGACCTCTTCTGCTACCTACATTTTCCCATACATTATAACAAAATCGGAAGATGGTTGTCCTTCTTACAGGGTCGCCCAAATCGGCATAATCGAAAGCCGATTTTGGGCGTCCCCAACTACTTTCCGTCGCGGGGACGACCAAAGTTCCTGAGGGCGTGTCGGAGGCGTAGCGAAGGTGGGACTTGGGCGTGCCTAACACATGGGCATCCTTGACCCATAATGGAAAAAAAAGGGCGTCCCTGACGAGCATTTAGATGACTTTACCTGGTCCAGTTTTTTTAACGACCAAGGCACAAAAAGGTGCCCAAACTGACCAGATGCCCACTGGACGAAATCAGGGATGACCTCCCTGTACTCCCCCAGTGGTCACTAACTCCCCTCCCACCCTCAAAAAAGAACTTTAAAAATATTTTGTGCCTGCCTCTACGCCAGCCTCAAATGTCATACTCAGGTCCATCACAGCAGTATGCAGATCCCTGGAACAGTTTTAGTGGGTGCAGTGCACTTCAGGCAGGCGGACCCAGCCCCCCCCCCCCACCTGTTACACTTGTGGTGGTAAGTGTGAGCCCTCCAAATCCCACCAGAAACCCACTGTACCCACATCTAGGTGCCCCCCTTCACCCATAAGGGCTATGGTAGTGGTGTACAGTTGTGGGGTGTGGGTTTTGGGGGGCTCAGCACACAAGGTAAGTGTCAGACCTGTGAGTTCTTGTACCAAGTAGAGCACTGCCGAGCCCGGTACTCGGACCAGGTTCTGCTTGGCGGTCGGACAACCTCGTGTTTCACCTGCGCTGACCGCCGTTCCCCATAGGTTGAGCCCCTAGATGCGGGCGGCCTGCAGGGCTTACGATATGAAGCAGGAAGCGGGGTGATGAACGTGACAGCCAGACAGGCAGCAGGCAAGAGAGTGATCCAGGTACAGGCAGAGTCAGTAGGCAGGCAGCAGACATGAGAGTAATCCAGGTACAGGCAGAGTCAGTAGGCAGGCAGCAGATACGAGAGTAATCCAGGTACAGGCAGAGTCAGTAGGCAGGCAGCAGACATGAGAGTAATCCAGGTACAGGCAGAGTCAGTACGCAGGCAGCAGATACGAGAGTAATCCAGGTACAGGCAAGGTCAGCAGGCAGGCAGCAGACACAAGAGTAATCCAGGTACAGGCAGAGTCAGTAACAAAGAACAAAGTAGAGGAGAAGCACACTAATGGGCAAGTAACACCTACCAAAGTAGAAGCCGAAGCAAGGAGTCTAGGGAGAGTTCAGCTGATAAAGTGGTGGCGTCTGACTTCAGCAGGGAGAAGGGGCACAGCTATAGGACAAGAGCAGGGGAAGGAGGAACCGGAAGACCAATAGGAGAGAAGCAAGGGAAGCCAGGCAGAGGAAGAGCAGACCCAGGGGGTGGAAGCAAAGAAATCAAGGAGCCTGGAAGCCAGGCAGAGAGAGAGAGCAGAGCCAGGTGCATGGAAGCAAAGCAATCAAGGAGCCTGCAGCCAGAGAAGAACCACACACACATGGTTCAGGGCTGTGCCAGTCAAGTGCACGTGTCGACGGGACCATGCGCAGCCTGAGGACGCCGCTTGTGTTGAGGTAGGGGTCATGACAGTAAGGGAGCTATGCACCTGGGAGCATTTTCTGAAGTCCACTGCAGTGCCCCCTAGGGTGCCCGGTTGGTGTCCTGGCATGTCAGGGGCACCAGTGCACTACAAATGCTGGCTCCTCCCACGACCAAAGGGCTTGCATTTGGTCATTTCTGAGATGGGCGTCCTTAGTTTCCATTATCGCCAAAAATCAGAAACGACCAAGTCTAAGGACGACCATCTCTAGGGATGCCTAAATGTCAAGATTTGGACGTCCCTGACTGTATTATCAAAACAAAAGATGGACGCCCATCTTGATTCGATAATACGGGTTTCCCCGCCCCTTCGCCGGGACGTCCTGCGAGGACGTCCTCAGGAAAATTTGGGCACCCCTTTCGATTATGCCCCTCCACTGGGCCCTTTTACTATGCTGTGGCAATAAATGACCTGCAGCAGTTGGAGCATGTCTTTTGGGTGCACACCAGGCCAGTTTTTGCTGTGTCCTGGAAAAAGGACCTTTTTTTTAAGGGGTTGTAAAATGGATGTGGGGCAAAATAATACCAGCATGTGTCCATTTTCGGCCTGAGAACTTACCACCACCCATTGACATAGTGGTAAGATCTCATGTGCTACCTGGGCAGTAGGCATGCAGTGGGGGTTCACTGCTGTTTATCGCCAGGTAAGTGCCACGTGGTAAAAAATAGAAAATAATTTCTACTGCGTGTTTTTGGTGCACACCAAATTCAGACTTACCGCATGTAGTAGCCAGCAGTAATGCTGATTTGGCGCTGGATGCGCGTATGCCCTTAGGCACCTTTGTGAAAGGGCCCCTAACTGAGTCATTCTTTATAGAAAGAAAATAGGAAGAAAAAAAATCCCTACTATAGGGAGTCTTTTACTAAAGCTTAGATCAAGTTACCTGCAGCAGGGCTCATAGGAGTAAAATGGGCTCTGCTGCAGATAACTCGAGCTACGCTTTAGTAAAAGACCCCAATAATGACTTTTAGAGGAAACTGAAGTCTTGTGGCTTAGATTTATTACTATTCAATATTTGATACAGCAGTTGAATATTTGCTGTAATAAGCACTTTTTAAAGAAACAATGCAAAAAGATCACATGAAATACATTTTCACAGAAATGTCTTGAGAAACAGAAGATGAAGTAGAGTACAATTTTACATAGAACATAGAGACTGGAATTGAGATATCCAGGTCAGGATGTGCTTAGTTCTGGTGACATTTTAGAAAAAGAATCTATCAACACAGAGCCTTTTCAAAAATATCTGCTGAAGTACTGTAACACACGGGGTTAGAGGAAATTAGGGAAAAAAAATTGGTTTCCTTACCTGAGAGGAGGCTCCGGAGCTTGGGGAGCAGCGCTGGTGCTGCTGCGTTTTGTGGAAGGTCTGGGGGGCAGCTGTCAGGTGGGGAACATCAAGGTGGAGTGACGCTGTAATAGTCAACGTCTCAAGTGGAACTGGGGCACTTGTGGGGTGATTTTGGGGCCTCCGATTATTTGGGCCCGTTTTGGGGCCGATATCTGGAGGGGGGGCCAGTTGAGGAGAGAGAGGCAGGCGCCAGGTTGACTGGACTCCCGGGAACAATTAGGCATGTTCCCGGGAGCGAAGAAGAGCACCAGCCAATTCCGGTGTTGGAGGGGCCGGGATAGGGCCGATTACGGTGACTGGTGGGTTTCTGGGGCCGTTTCGGGCCTGGGAAGGAGCGCGGGCCGCTGAGCATAGGGTTACCATATGGCTCCAGAAAAAGGAGGATGGATTGAGCCAGCCGGGTTTTACTTCCATTGCTTTCAGCAATGGAAGTAAAAACCCGGCTGGCTCAATTACTTCCATTGAAAGCAATTGCTTTCCATTGAAAGCAGTGGAAATAAAACCCGGCTGGCTCAATCCGTCCTCCTTTTTCTGGAGCCATATGGTAACCCTAGCTGAGCAGGATATTTTGGGGCCTGTGCGGCCGTTCTGCAGGCCCGGAGTGGGGCCGGAAGATGAAGATGGGCGGCGAGAGAGGAGAAGGAACGTGCGGGCGCGTTCCCGATGGGGGCACGCCACATGCACGAAACGATGGCGCGCGTCTGGAAGAAGACTCCGTGAAGGCCGAAGCCGGGGGCTAAATTTTAGGCCCGGACACGGAGGTTTTTTTGTTTTTCCTCCGGTTTTGAATGAGGATCATCGGGACCGGAACCAGCGGGGGTCTTCACGCAAGGGGAAATTCTTCTTTTAGGTAAGGGGTCGTTTGACCCGAAATTTTAATTTATTTAATTTTAAAATGTGGAAATAGCGTTTTTTATTTTTAAAAATTCGGGGTTTTGAGTTTTTTTAATTTGGTTTTCAGTTTTGAGGTTGGGGAATTTTTGGGGATTTTTGTGGTGGGTCAGATTTTGAATTTGCATATTTTAAGTGGGAGTTTTTGATAGGGTGCTGTTTAAAGGGGTTCGGAAAGGGTTAATTTTTTTTATTCGACGGGTAGGTTTAGAGGGGGGAGTTTGAATTTTTGGGATATTTTTTGAATTATTTTGGGCTTTTTAAAAGGGGTTTTGGGGAAAAGTAGTGGGATATGGTTTAAAAGGTTAAATTTAAATTTTGAAAATACAGCTAGGTGGGGAATAAAAGTTTTATTGAGTATGAGAATTTTGGGGCAGGTTGGATAATATTTAGTTGGGTTTTTATTTTAATTATTGATTTTCCTATTATTCCCTATGAGAAATCAGCAATTAAAATGGGGATTTAGCACTGCTGGCCAAGATTCCGCCGGTCAGCAGTGAAGCTCGGAATGTTGAGGGAGGTGGCTGATTGGTTGGGAAGGGCTTGGAATGTCACCGAAAGCTCCGTATCCTTGGTTACGGAGTCATTGGCGGTTGGGAGAAGGAGTTGGGATCTGGTGAGGAGAGGGTGTGTTTTGGTGTGTCTGGTGGAGATAGATGATTTGAGGGTGAGTGGTGTTGAGTTGAGTTTGGAAAAGGAAGTGATTGGTCAGGAAGAAAGTGAATGAATTAGGAATTGGTGAGAAAGGGGGAATTAATGCTGGTGGGGCTGATTTGTATATATTTGGAGTTGAGTGTGAATATTGGGATTACTGGGGGGGAAGTGATTGTGGGGTGTTGTGTTGGGTTCCTGTTGATCACCTGATCGCTCCTTTATTAATTTAGGGATTAAAAGAATAAGGATAGGTTTTTTTTAGGTTAAGGTATTCTAGTTATATTTATTTAAAGTTAAATAGAACCAAAGTTTTGATAGTGTAATAAAGTAGTGTCATTAAGTGGGGATACCTTAAAGGGAGAGAGGGTCTTGCCTCCTTTTTGGTTTTTAAGGGTGAGGTTAGGACGAAGACGCGCCGGAGGAGTGAAGCAACTGAGAACACGGGCCCCCACGCAAGAAAGACCAGCGTCCTACTAACAGGAGCGTAAGAAAAAGACTACATTGCTACACAAGTTTAAGAAAACGGGACTTTTAAGAGAAAAGGGGGAGGGGAGTAAGATAGAAACAAAAGAGCAATACTTACCTGGTTCAAGTGAAGGGTGTTGCGGGAATCCTGCAAAAGATAAAAATCACACAAAGGATCAAAATCCTTATATGAAAACAATTCTGGAAAAGAAATTGAATAATTTTCAGTTATATTGTAAGGTATAGGAATAGAGATTAAGGATAAGGATACTTATCTGATGCTGGGTGATGTGGAGAGATAACCTGTGAAAGGAAAAGAGAAATAAAATTACCTACTTGATTGACATTATACATTTTATTGAATTTATGTTAAATGTTACATCTATTTAAAATAAATTACTAATCGTTTACAATTTTATATGGTGAGTTGGTGATTTGTGCTCTCAAAGTGGGAAAATCTTGAAATTAGTTTCCATTCCTCTCTTGCTTCAGAAGCAAGAGACGAGATTAGTGATTGTTGTCTGCTCCTCATTCCTGGGAACTGGTTCCTGAAGAGTCGTCACAACTACTACCATCAGGCTTACCAGGGTCCAGTTTATTTACATCATCCCAGGCGTGAGGGCCGACTAACAGTACATAATCATTTTCTGGCATGTATAGTGGGAGCAGCCATTTTACAAAGATACACCTTGAAAAAATGAACAGCACAGACCTGGCTGTTTCCATATGGAGCTGTCTGCTCTCCACATACACATGGCAATTTTGCAGCTTCCACATGTGAATGGTGTCACATGGGCTGCCACATTTTACAAGCCTTGACATGTTTACTCAGGCTTTTAATTAACATGTATTTTGTTTATTTATGTTTGTGATGATATGAGATTGGTTTAAAGTTATTTCCGTTTATTTTGTGTATTACATATGTTATGCCTAGTACAAAGGATAAAGCAGCTTATAAATTATGAAATAAATAAATAAATGTTGTCACTTCAGTAGTGAGGACACAATTTTAACTTGTTTAATCTATATGGCTCCTTTAATTCCTTGTGTAAAGTCCTGGCCAAATGAGCATTTGTTGAAAACCTATATATGTCTTTGAGTGGGTTTAAATTCTGATATGGGAATTTTCTCCCAAACACATGTATTCCCTTTGTAGAATGGAAATGCTCATGTAGATTTGCATCCTACACAAGTTCTATGTGCTATGGATAGCATTTGAATAGATTGGGCATGCAGTTCCCTGTAGCAAAATTGCATGTGGTTAACACAACATTACATAAAAGCCTATGCAGATCTGTTTGAAGGCAAGCTATAATAGAGGAGCAGAGACTAAAAGAGAGAACATTTAGGTGGTGATGAGTGCAGAAGAGGAAGTGAGGACCCAGGTTATGAAGAAGTAATGCAGAGACAGGAGAGGGGACCAGGGATGACTGTGATAAAAGACAGAAAGCAGTGATGGATATGTCAAAAGAGGAAGGAGATTGGTGATAAATAAGAAGTGGTGAGAATAAGCTATTACGTTGGAAGATATGAGAAAAGGGCAGAATGAGAGGGGAAGAAATGGTGAAAGAAAGCATGAGGGAAGTTGAATGAAGAAGGAAAGGTGGAAGGCAAGAATAAGAGAATGATGTTAGCAGAGAGAACAGGAAGAGAGGTAGAATGAAGGGGGGAGAGATGAGAGAGTGAAAGGAAGGAATAAAAGACAGAAAAGGGATGAGGAAAAAGAAGAGGAAGATAAGACATGAAGGGGAAGAAGAGGAAAGGAGAATGAAAATGTGGACATAGCTTATGCCTGTTTTTGTAGTAGCTCATGGCAATTACATTCAGGTACAGTAGGTTTTTTCTTATCCCCAGAGGACTTACAATCTTACCAGAGGCAATGGAGGGTTAACTATTTGCCCAGGATTACAAGGTTTGTCAGTAGGATTTGAAACCTGGATTCCCTGGGTGAAGGAAGGGAAAGATGGTTAGAAGAGAAGAGAGAACAGGGAAACAGATAAGTGATGTGTGATAGAAGTAGAAGGAGTGCAGTATGTGAGAGGGTTGAACTAGGAAAGAAGAAATGTGTGTGAGGGCATGGAGGAGAAAGCAAGATAGGGAGAAGAAAGAGAGGAGAGATGAATGGAACAGTGTATATATAGGATAAAGAAAAAAAAAAGGAAAACCAAAGAAAAAGGATATAGAAATTAAATGTCAATAAAATTCAGTGAAAAGGCTTAGAAAACAGTGGATAATAGAAAAAGGAAATCAAAGAGGTAAAGGAAAATACATAAGGAAAAGATAGAAAAGTAAAACAGTAAAGCTATTAAAGGATCTAGAAAGAAAAATGCAGGAAGAAAGAAATACAAATGCAGAGGAGAGCTTAGGAAGTGCTGAGTACAAGAAGATGAAAATGGTGGACTAAGTAGTAGATGAAAAACAGTGGGGATAAGAATCTGGGAAAGGAGAGACATGGGGAAAGAATTGTAAAGGGGATGAGACTGGGAGATGGAAAGCCAATAGGTAGCTGACAGGTGAGGAGAAGGTGAAGACTAGAGGGTGAGAAGAGGAGATTAGAGATAAAAAAAATTTGAGAAGAGAGCAATTAAAAAACGATGAAAGGGAAGAACAGTGCCAGACAGATGTAGAAAAGGAAGGGAAAGTTACAGGAAGAAAAAAGAAGAAATGGAAATGAAAACTTGGGATAGTACTTAAGAGAAGGCTGATACAATAAATGTAGAAAAAGAGACTGGAAACAATCTGATTATGAAAACAAAATGCCTAAACAGCAAGTTAGAATATATTTTATTCTAAAATTTTAGGGACTGGAATATGAAAATTTTGGGAAATATGCATAACTTGTATTCTGCAGAGTACAGGAGAGTAGTAGTGTATAGAATACACCATCAATCAAACTGATTGACAGCTGAGATATTTTCTTTTCTATCTTTTATTTTTATTGATCCCTTTTTTCTTGGACTAACAATACATTCTTTGATTAGCTTTGGAAGGTAACCCTTCTTTTTCAGATTACAAATGAACAAAAGTTGACAAATATCAGAATATATAAGTAAAACACAAAAGCATTACAATAACAGTCTCACAGGAAAAGGGTGGTGTGGGTTTTTATAGTTTATAGTGAGATGGAAAACCCAGATCTTTAAGTCCTGTCTGGTGGGTGTCAAAATAGTTCATCATTTTTATTTCAAAGTCTTATGTTCCTGTAAGAATGCAGTAAGACTTTAAAGGGGTAAATCTATAACTGTGTACCTGTATTTAGATACCCAGGGATGCTTGTGTGGCACCTATTCATAAAGGAAAGTGGATACCTCTTTTCTTTATAGAAGCATATGCATAGAAGCATGAGCTCTTATGCCAATCATAGAGCTGGGATAAGTGTGTGTACCTGAATGCTGGATATAAATATGTAACTTACAGTATTCTATAAGTAAGGTATGCATGTGTGAGTCCGGCCCATGCTCACTCCAGGCATGGTTAAACATTCAAAGTCATCTATAGCATTTTCAGATTTGTTTTTATGTAGTAACATCCAGGAATTTCAAGTTGAAGTAATAACTTGGTCCCCTTCTACCAAGCTACGGCAAAAGGAGGCCGGCGCTGGCGTCAGTACGTGTTTTACATGTGTGCCGAAGCTCCCTTTTACTGCTGCTGGTAAAAAAGGGAAGTTTCACTTTCCTACAGGAAATGGCCAGGTGGCAAGTAAAGCACTTGCTGCGTGGCCATTTCAGAGGGGGGAGCCCTTACCACCACCCATTGAGGTGGTGGTAAGGGCTCCCACGTTAACCCAGCAGTAACTGGGCAGCGTGTAGCACTACGGTTACTACGATGCTACAAAAATAAATACATTTTTGTAGCGCCATAAATAACAGCGTGTTAGGGGTGTGAAGTACAGCCGAACTGCTGCGGTAGCCCAGCAGTGCAGTACTTCCTGTATAGTGAGCAGTAAGCCCACATTGGACTTACTGCCACTTAGTAAAAGGAGCCCTCAAAGTCATCTATGGCATTTTCAGATTTGTTTTTCATGTAGTAGCATCTAGGAAATTCAAGTTCAAGTAATAAGTTACTGGGCTCCATATTTATGTTCTGTTGTTTTTTTTTCTGTTGTGTTGAGTTTATTATGTCTGAGCGTCAAGCTAATTGTGTTCCACCAACAATATATGTTTAGGAAAGATGAAGCCTTCTAGTTAGTGACTATCATCTGAAGTGTGACAGATATAGTAAACCTATCAGTTTCTGATGTTGCACTGGCAGTTCATCTTCAATTAAGAGGAATCTAACTATAATGACTATAATCATTAAAGGCTGTTTAATATGCAGAATATGTTGTATCTGTTGTCCTATTTCAAGCCAGAAAATCTGTTAATTTGGATAGTCATATATCATAGGTGCTAATGTGCCTACTTCATTCTTACATTGCCAGCAGTTATTTAACAGGCGAGCCTTCCACATTTTCCGGAGAATTCATAGAGCAAGAAAGTATAGGGACTAAGCAAACTTAGTTGATTGAGGTGGATGATTGAAAAATTTGAAGCACAGTATCCCAGAACTATTGTTTGATTGCAAAATATGTTCATAAGTACATAAGTAATGCCATACTGGGAAAAGACCAAAGGTCCATCGAGTCCAGCATCCTGTCCCCGACAGCATCCAATCCAGTTCAAGGGCACCTGGCAAGCTACCCAAATGTACAAGCATTTTATACAAGTTATTCCCGAAATTGTGGATTTTTCCCAAGTCCATTTAGTAGCGGTTTATGGACTTGTCCTTTAGAAAACCGTCCAACCCCTTTTTAAACTCTGCCAAGCTAACCGCCTTCACTACGTTTTCCAGCAATGAATTCCAGAGTTTAATTATGCATTGGGTGAAGAAACATTTTCTCCTATTTGTTTTAAATTTACTACACTGTAGTTTCATCGCATGCCCCCTAGTCCTAGTATTTTTGGAAAGCGTGAACAGACGCTTCACATCCACCTGTTCCACTCCACTCATTACTTTATATACCTCTGTCATGTATCCCCTCAGCCGTCTCTTCTCCAAGCTGAAAAGCCCTAGCCTGGTATCTGGTATCTTATCTAATGTCTTCAGACCTCTTTCTTTTAATAATGCAATGATATTTTGATTTCAATGAAACCTTTCTGACACCAATATTCCATATTGATCTTTAATTTTCTGAAAACTATTTTGTATTTTCAACTGGCTTAATTTAAGTACAGTGCACTCCATTAAAGTGCACGTCGGATAAGTGCATGCTCTGTTTAACTGCATGCCGTACTTCGGTCCCGTTTTTGGCGCCATCAATTTTTATGGGGACAAACTTCGGTTTAGCGCACCACTGATAAGTGCAAAATTTGCTTATATTCATGGTTTAAGACCGCTGCTCTGCAGGAAAGACTCCGCATAAGCGCACAAACGGAATATTAAAGTCGATTGGCACGTGACAAAGGGGTTGTAAATTTGAAATCTCATTGTTTAACTGCCACAGGCAGAATAAGCAAAAGAATGTTGTTAGAGTGTACACTGGAGTCAGAGTCATCGTCGCGCAACTGTAAGACTTTAACAGTGGCCGAACGAATAGAAGTTCTTAAAAAACTAGAAAACAAACAAAGTCAACCATCTATTGCTAAAGAATATGGTGTCAATCCCAGTCAAATTTCACGTGTCTTGAAGCAAAAAGATCAGCTTCTGGAAAACTGGCAAAACAATACAAATCCACACAGGAAACAAAAATGGGCGGGAAAAGCAGAGGATGCAGAAGATGCTCTTCTTCGGTGGTTTTCTCAAGTCAGGAGCAGACAGTTTCCTGTCAGTGGTCCACTGCTAATGGAGAAAGCTAATCAGCTAGCTGAAAGTCTTGGACTAACTGAATTCAAAGCCACTGTTGGAAGGTTGGAAAGATGGAAGGAGAGGAACAACATAAAATTCAAGAAACAGCATGGTGAAAAACAAGACGCTGATGACTTTGGTGCTGATAATTGGGTTGTTTCAGTTCTTCCTACCATCTTGAATGAGTTTGCACCTTGTGACATTTTCAATGCTGATGAAAACGGTCTCTACTTGCGAGTGATTCCTGATGGAACACTTGCATTCAAACAAGTCGAAACTACAGGAAGTAAAACGTCGACGGACCGACTGATGATCCTCCTTTGCTGCAATATGGATGGGAGTGAGAAGTTGGAACCACTCATCATTGGAAAGAGCAAACAGCCCCGTTGCTTGAAGAATGTTAAGTGACTTCCTGTGTCATACGAGGCTAACGCAAATTCATGGATGACTGGGGAAATTTGGAAGGAATGGCTAAAGAAGTTAGACACTAGAATGCGGACACAAAAGCGTCAGATTTTGCTGCTTTGTGATAATTGTGCTGCACACAGTGATGATGTCAGGCTGTCCAATGTCAAGGTGGTCTTCCTGCCACCAAACACTACCTCTCTGATCCAACCTATGGATCAGGGCATAATAGCCAATTTCAAACAACATTATTGGGCTCTTGTGCTACATCGTCTGATGAGCGTTATGGATGACCAGACTGGCAAAGATAAACATGCTGTTGAACTGGCTCGTAATCTATCACTGTTGGATTCCCTACATATGCAGAAAGAAGCCTGGAATCATGTTACACAGGCAACCATTGTGAACTGCTACAAGCGGGCAAGCTTTGTTAAGGAAAGGGACAAAACAGATGCAGCTGTTGCAAACACGTCAGATGAACAGGCTATTGACATCCCAGCTGGTGCTACTGAAGAGGAGTTTCATCACTACGTAGCTGTCATAGGCGGTCGGTGGCCCAACTGTTTGGGGAGGCTAAAGGGGGCGGGGTTAGGGGTGGGGCCAGGGGCGTAACTTATTTCCATAATTGTCTGTCAACACACAGAAAAAAATAAGTAAAAATAAAAGTCACAATACCTTTTATTAAATTTAGATATTAGATATGTATCATATGTCAAAGAATAAAGTGGTTGCTCAAAGCATATACTAACCACAATCGCTCAACTGCAAAACACTATGCACAACTTTGTGCAAAAACACACTCAGAACCTTACTGTACCATAAATATTACACTGGGCAGACCCTAATACACCAATATACCACCCTTATGGAAAATGCAGACCGTCAACAATATGAAACAAGGGATCATAATATCATAATTCTCATGTAGAGCCACAAAACACCCTTTTAGGGTGGATAGTGTTCACAATGAGCTCCTTTTATTAACGACCAGCACTGAAAGTAAACAGGCATTGTTAAGGCAGTGTTTTCATGACTACTAAAAAGATTCTCCAGCAGAAGAGTGTAATATCTTGGTTACCAGCTACTTTATATGATAAAGGCCCTTTACTACCCTGCTAAAAAGCTAGCTAGTAAGGGTAAGACTACCCGAACCTTTGTAATTGAAGTGCTCCTATTCCAGAAACAGAAATGACGTTCTCTCACAATACCCCAATTCTAACCATTAAGGTAATGTACAAATTTGTCAGAATAATACTCAACTTAAGAATTAATGAAGAAACCTTCCTATGGCAAACCACTCTGGCAGAGAACTATAAATAGTTTCATCCAAGCTTATACATGTACACCATCACTGTAGCTTCTTCCCCTACATTGGGCATCTACAACTCAACCTGCTTTACAGTTTATTGATTGCATATAATAGGGTGGTGCATCTCGTATCTGTGGAGCAGGAGGAGCATCCACAATCTTGCAGCAAGTCAGAGCTTGAAAGGGCTGGAAAACTGGTGCAATGTTAACACAAGGGGCGTACCTGCTGCTTCCCCAGGCTCTTGTTTAAAAAAAAAAATTATCATCTTTGGCCTCTTCACTTTATTACAGGATACAAAGTTAGAAAAAATGATTAATAGCTAGCCATACTAACTAGATATTGCAAGGTGGTACTCACCAGGACAGTTTTACATATAGTTCGGAGCTCCGTTTCCTCTTTCTCACTGTATTCCTGCACCATCTGAAGCTTCTTGTCTGCCTCAGAGCCCACAGTCTTTTGCTCGATGCTGGAGATGACCGTCCAGACGGAGCGCCGCGCCCCCACCAAGTTCTTATAGAGGACGGAAAGCAAATTGCGCTCCTCATTAGAGAGCTCTTCGCCGTACTCCGTCACCGATTTCATGCAGGATGCCATGTCAACATAGCACTCGGCCTGTTCGGCCAGCTTGGCTTTCTCGATCAGCCCAGTTTTATCCATGGCCCAAGAATGGGGTTGGTGGGGGGATGAGGAGGAAAAGGAGCTGGAGAACAGGAAGGAGCGGCCGCCACCGATATACATGAGATTAAGAAACCCCCAAGTGCTCAGGAAGCGGTTGTCTGCTCCAGCCTTTCCCTTCTTCTCGCTTCTCGCTCAGTGTCCCGTCCTCGCGGAAACAGGAAATACCTCATTAGAGGAAGGCGGGACAATGAGTGAGAAGCGAAAAGAAGGGAAAGGTTGGAGCAGAAGTGAGCCGTCGCTGCGACTTCAAAAAAGATTTAAACGCCGGCGGCCACGGCAGGAAAGGAAAGATTGGGGAGCTGAGGGCGGGCTCAGCTGGGGGGGGGGGGGGGCGGCGGCGGAAAAGGCGAGGAAAGGTCACAGCTTGGCTGGGGAGGCTTAGCCACAAAATGTATAGTTAAGTGGTTTAATGTAGGTCTGCTATTTTGTAGGCCTAAATTAAACCACTTGGCTATACAGATTGCAGGCAATTCTGTAACGGGGGCCAAAATTTAGGCACCAAATTTCCGTGAGCTGCCTGCCTAGTCTATAAAAACACTTACTCCTATAAAATGAAAGCCTGGCTCTTCTCCCAAGCCTTTAATACATAGTGTGAATGACTATACACCACTCTGCACCTAGACTAGCTTGATACACACACTGAAGTTTAGACCAGTTCCTTATATCTTGTTAAAATGTACAGTCACCCATCTATTTATTTTAACTAACTCTGCACCACCCATTTTGTCCCCTTCTATATACCTGTACTTGGTCTCTGAGCTGCATGATGCTAACGATTTTCTACAATACAGCCTATCCATGCTATTTGAATGTTCTAATGCGTACTTATTAGATATTTCATTAGTATTATGCTGACATTGCATTATATCACTGTTATTTAAATTTAAGTGCTGTTAAATGTGTATATTATTATACTGTTTCATGGTAGTCCTATTATTAGGTTTTAATTTGCTGTTCTCAAATTTACTTCATTTATTGTATTTATGTTTACATTTGGTCATTTTTACTATTGTATACTGTTAACAGAATTGTAAGTTTTATGTTAAACTGCTGTACACCACCTTGGATCATTCCATAGAGCTGGGCTGTTTGTTATCTACATACATGTTGGCAGGCTTGGGGAAATTCATGGGTAGCTGTAACAGTCATCATACACAATGTAGACATTGACTTCTACCCTCTCCCACTGTGGCCCAGTCTCATACTAAAGTTAGGGAGTGTTCCAAAGTCTGCTTCCAAAATACACCACAAAAGGTGCACAGCCTATATAGACCCTCACAGTTGATCCCTAATATTACACATGATGTATCATGTATTCTGGACAATGTGAGATAACCGAAGCCACAAGGAGACATAGCACTACTTATCCTTGAGTGAGGGTTCACACAAGACCCAGAACCCAGCTGTATGGCCAAATCTGTGCCAGACGGGGGAGGCTATGAACAACCTGAACACATCCACAAAGCACTAGTTTAGGTGTGAAGTGGACATATTACAGGACAAAAAAAAAAAACAAGCAGTAAAACTGAACTGCAAGGCTTTACTGGTAAAACCCAGACTTCAGCACTGCTAACAGATGTTGCTAAATCCATAAAGACTACATCTCCACACTGAAGCCTACATAGGCATCCAGTAGGCCTTCTGTTATGCCCACTTACCGTTCCTTTTATCTTGCTGCACCATATGCCTGGAATAGACTTCCTGAGCCAGTACATCAAGCTTCATCTCTGGCCGTCTTCAAATCTAGGCTAAAAGCCCACCTTTTTGATGCTGCTTTTAACTCCCAACACTTACTTGTTCAGTACCCTTATTTCATCATCCCCACTTTAGTAATTCCCTTATCTCTTATTTGTCCTGTTTGTCTGTCCTAATTAGATTGTAAGCTGTCGAGCAGGGACTGTCTCTTCATGTTCTCCTCCACCCCTTCCAATGTTCACCTACCCTTGCTCTCTCCTCTCCTACTCCCTTCACCCTGTCCCTCTCCCACCTACTCTCTTTTATTATTCCGCGATACCTAACTTTATTGTCTTTATCAATATTCTGTAATCCCTATTACTATGTAAGCCGCATTGAACCTGCTTTTAGTGGGAAAGCGCAGGGTACAAATGTAATAATAAATACATAAATAAAAATAGATGTGCACATTTACACCAGGTCTATAGGCATTTATACACATAACTCACAGTATTCCGTAAACTGCCCACATAAATGTCACTGTGCCTATGGCATGCCCATGCCTCTCTCCTGTTAATGCCCCCTTTGCAAATACACACTAATCAACAGAAGAACTATTTCTCACAGAAGAAAAGCTCAGCATATCCACAAAATGTGAGAAGAAATACACTTGTATACTACAAATATTCAATAGAGACCCATTACTTTACATGAATTCCTAAATATATATCTTTCTTTATTTGTAATTAATAGCTAGAGAAGAAAAAAAAGGCTTCAGCAGTCAAAGGTTAACACTGCAACTGTGGTATGAGCATAAAACAATACCTCCACCACATTCACAAAAGTCGCAGTTCCATCAATCATCAGCCAAAAACTTCTCTTTGTTAATGTTATATCCTTTCAAAATTCAAAAATACCAGTATCATTGCAAATTGCTTAAATCAAAGTAACTGTCTTCAGAATCATGCAGCGAACAAATACTTGAAGTACTTAGCTTTTGAAAGCTTGTGATCATTCAAAGAAAATCCCGATGGGGACCCCTTTCATCGTCCTTCAGGCTTCATCAGGGGAAACATTTCACCATTCAAATGATTTCATAACTTTTCACGTGGCTTGGCAACCCTTACACACGAAACCATCTTAGTACATAATTACAGAATATCAGTTAGGCATTATATAAATTTAAGCATGCAAATGGCACTTCAATTTGGACGAACTGTTAGAATGAGGACAATAGTGAATGAGTATCACCAATAAACTTACAGTTAGGCAAAATGCCCTCACTACACCCTGGCACTGAATAGTGCTATCACATTTAGAGAGATTTTGGGGGGCACTAACCATAATGCATAAAATTCCTTGTTAATTAGTGTTTTCCTCTCTTTCATTTTGCCAACCTGTGTCTATAAAATTTTACTTTGCTTTTTGTCAGAGCAGACTAGTAAACAAAATATTTTATGATGAGCAGAACCAGTTATACCCAATTCAGTGAGGAATGAACAATATATGCTCACTAAATGAACGGCCAACAGTACAATCCAGAAACATAGTTCAAGGGAATTGAATCTTTATCATTTTGTCTTTATATTAAGTAAGAAATGAACAACTCTTTTGTATTGTTTTGTTGTCTCTGTATTTTCGTGCTATTCTCTTTACACCAACTAGTTACAAAAATTTCAAAATTCAAGAATGAAAGGGATAGCGTGAAGGACAGAGGATGAAGATGAATACAGGTCAAACTAACTCAAACAGAATAAAACTGAAATGCTGGATGGGCTAGTTTTAATGTTACTTAAGTTATGTTCTGTTGTATACTTTCAGACATCCATGATCAGAACAATAAGAAACCAGTTATGGTCTATATTCATGGTGGATCTTACATAGAAGGCACTGGTAACATGATTGATGGCAGTATCTTGGCAAGCTATGGAAATGTCATCGTTATAACCCTCAACTACAGACTAGGAGTTTTAGGTAAGTAATTCACATCTTCTACAGAGAGTGTTGTTGGTGCACTGTGGTTATATGATGGTATTTCATTATGTTAACTAATTGGATGGAGATGTTTTATTGCTGGTTGCAATAGATCTACTGTAGCTCTTAGAAGAGCATGTGCATATTTTCTTTCAGAAAAAGAAAGGATGTAATTCCAGTGCCAAACTATACATTTTCATATTAATTTCAGCACCTTAATCATCAATTTTTGCTAACAGTTTTCAAAGTGAAACAGCCATAAAAGAAGCATTGCATTTCATACAGTGTTTATAGCTGATCACGTTCCATGCGACTTCTCCATGGCTTGAAATAAAAAAGAAATCTTTCTTTGCCCCCCCCCCCCCCCCCCGAGTCTTTTGCTTAAGCAATTCTGAATGATTTACTAATGTGTAAAGCTCTTCTTCTGACAGTTATCTATGGACCATTTCAACAGAAAATAGGCCTGTGTAATAGAGAAAGGGTAACAACAAGTTATTACGTCATGGCTATGTTTTGATTATGTGATCCCATATATTGTAGTACAAAATGCTATTATAGTAAACTTCTGTCTTACTTTTTCTCACATAGGATTTTCTGGATTTTTATTAGTAATAGTTTTGTATAGACTGTCATTTGCTAGTGTGCCCTAATGTTGGAAGTCTTTATTAAATTTCTTGATATATTGTGCTTTCTAACAATAATTTATCTTTTAGGTATTGAATTAGCCCTCACCTCAACATTGCACCAGTGAAAACCTTTATTAAAAATTTAAAACAAATTGAAAAAAAAATTAAAACAAATTTAATGAGCTTAGATACATTCTCAGATCAAATGCAACTGAATAACAATGATCCATTACAATGTAGATTGATGTTTTATTGCGTAGTAAATCAGTGCTTCCCAACACATTCCTAAAGGCATACCTTACCAGTTTGGTTTTCTGGATAAGCATAATGAATATGCCTTAGATATGTTAGCATTTAATGAGTCTCTAATGCAGGGGTTCTCAACCCAGTCCTCAGGACATACCCAGCAAGTCAATATGTTTAAGACTAATTTGCATACAATGGATTTAATGCCTACGAATCTGTCTCATGCATATTCATTGTGGGTATCCTGAAAACCTGATTGGCTGGATTGAGAACCCCTGCTCTAATGTATGCAAATCAGACTGGCTAGATGATCTTCAGGAAAGAGCTGAGGATCACTACAGCAAATGATAGCATAGTTTCACTATGGAATGCATCCTGTGGGATTTTGAATAACATGTGTGATAAAGAAATTAGACATTCACTCAGAACAGAAAAAGAACTTGTCATTTGGTAATCAGGTATTATATAGTGCAGTGTTTCCCAAATTGGTCCTGGAGTACCTCTTTGCCAGACAGGTTTTCAGGATATCTACAATGAATATGCATGAAAGAAATGTGCTTACAGTGGAGGCAGTGTATGTAAATCAATCTCATGCATATTCATTGTGAATATCTTGAAAACCTGACTGGCAAGGGGTACTCCAGGACTGACTTGGGAAACACTGATATAGCGTGTTCAGTAAAGACTTCCCAAATATAGACCTCTATGAACTAAGTCAAACTAAAGTTTTGCAGCTATTTTATAATAATAGTCCATTTTAATACATGATAACTTGAAACCTCTGCATTAACTTTTAGGATTATTCCTATCAGTTAACTGCACAGCAGATAATATTTAATGTAGCCTGTTGAGATATACTTTTTTGCTATATGTTATCTGCTATAACAGCAGTGGACATGTGGTAACAGTCTCTATGGTAGCAAGTAGGGTTTTAACCCCTCCCCCCAAAAATGTTGCCCCCCCATTCTATAGAACTATCTTAACATCTCTATAGAATGGGGCAATTCAGCAGCTATCTATATAGCTAAAGTGATATATTTTAGGGAACCTATTTTTGCTGTCCTGAATTAAGCTGTACTGATAGTGGCTGAATATTGCCAGCTATCTGAACAGTTAGTCGAAATCTTCATGTACTAATGAGCTAAGGTATACATTTTTAAAACTAATTTTGTGGCTTGAATGGCCTCTTCAAATATCTATCCCTACAGAAAAGCTGCATCTAATTTGGTGGATAGGTTTTACCTTTCCAAATTCTGAGTAGTCTCAGTGTTATGGTTGCATTAAGAGAGTAACTTGGGTAGCTTGCAATAATTTTCATTACTAGCCTGCTTAGTTGACTGATTATGCCTGTGAGCAGGGATAGGTGGTTTAAATCTAGGACAGCAACTAAAGATAACTTACTAAATATACACTGTGTCGGGAAAGAATTGAGGCCCCCCCTAAACATGCAAACCTGCACCAAATTAATTAAAATGTTACATGCACAATGTGACATCTATTTCAAACAATGTTGTGTGGTTTCATAGAAATCCACCTTAATGTTACTGAGATGTCAAATTTTAAAACACTACCTAAAAGTTAGAGTTTCTAACACAGTTAATATCAACCTGAATAGTCCAAATGTTTATGGAAATCACCTAGGTTTTAGGTGGTATATATATATATATTTTAAATAAATAAATCTGATGTTCAAAGTGTCTCCCTTTCACACAAATACAGTCAATCCCGCCACGGGTTCAATGGTCTGTCAATGATACTCTGATCAAAGTGGCACCACTTTAATCAATCATTCTTTCAGATGGATGACATCACAGATCTGGACGTGGTAGATTCGCTCCTGCAAAATCCCCCAAATCTGTTAGTCCACTGGATTGAGATCCAGACTCTGAGCATTTTACTTAAAACTTGATCTTCCTTTGACATTATTTTGTTTGTTTATCACTGCATAATGACATCACAGATTATGTCAGTGAGTAAGTAAGTAATTAAGGGGTCCTTTTCCAAAGGCACATAGCATGCACTAAAAATAAGCGTGTGCTAAATGCTAGAGATGCCCATATATTCCAATAGGCATCTCTAGCATTTAGCGTGTGCTAATCATTAGCGTGCACTAAAAATGCTAATGCGCCTTTTTAAAAGACCCCTATGTCATGTCAGAAACTGAGATTTGTGATAGCAGTGTATATAAAACAAAAATCTCTTAAATGGGATGAAGGATTCTTATTTAATTTGGCATCGGTGACGCAAATAGATGTCACTTTGTGCATGCAAAATTTTAGTTCGTTTGGTACAGGTTCGAGGTTAGTATTGCAAAATGTTCAGAGGGCTCACTTTTTTTCAGACAGTGAAGATAACTACAAATGAATATCTTTAGGAAACTAGGCAACCACAATGTAGCTAGCTATTAAGCCATTCACCCCCCAGGTTCTATATAGCGCACCTAGAGATCTGCGCCAAAATCCAAGCAGATTCTATAACAGTGCACATAACTTAATTTGTCTTAACAAGCTAATTAGTGTGATAACTGCACTTAACAAGCAAAAATGAGCACTAATTGGCAATAATAATAATTTGCGTGGACACCTTGCTAAGCATATTCTGTAATGCACTGCGCCTAACTTCTAATGTGTGCAGACAAAAAGGGGTATTTATTTATTTATTTTATTTATTTATTGCATTTGTATCCCACATTTTCCCACCTCTTTGCAGGCTCAATGTGGCTAACAATACATCATGAATGTTGGAAATGTATAAGAGAATATACATTTAGTATTACATAAGGATCTTGTTTAACATGATAATGATGAAATAAGATAGTAGAGTGACAAGCAAATGTTGTAAGACAATTCTGGGTATATTTGTAGGAGTTCACATTTGTTGATCTTTGTGGTATGCCTTGTTAAAGAGATGGGTCTTCAGTAGTTTGTGGAAGTTAGTTAGTTCATAGATCGTCTTCAGGCTATGCAGCAGCGCGTTCCAGAATTGTGTGCTCAAGTAGGAAAAGGTAGAGGCATGCGTTAGTTTATATTTTAGACCTTTACAGTTGGGGAAGTGAAGATTGAGGAATGTGCAGGGTGATTTTTTAGCATTCCTGGGTGGTAAGTCTATCAGGTCTGACATGTAGGCTGGGGCATCTCCGTGAATGATTTTGTGAACTAGGGTACATATTTTGAACGTAATGCGTTCTTTAAGTGGGAGCCAGTGTAGCTTTTCTCGTAGGGGTTTCACACTTTCATATTTTGTTTTACCGAATATGAGTCTAGCTGCTGTGTTTTGAGCTGTCTGAAGTTTCTTGATTATTTCCTCCTTGCAGCCAGCGTATGGTTATAGTGGAGGAGTGGGTCTTTCATGGGTGTTCTGAAATTTACACACGTAGTTATAGAATATGGCCCTCTGTGCCTAAATTACTGCCTAAGCATATTCTATATACTGTGCCTAAATCTAGAAGTGGCTTATAGAATACACTTAGGTGGAAATGTTTTCTGTGCGGATTTGTTAGGCACCATATATAGAATCTCCCCTTAATGCTTTACTGAATGTTATGTGCAAATATCAATATTTTGAAAAATAGAAAAGAGAAACAAATAACAAAATATATATAACAAACATCAATATGCTCATATTGTTAATTAAATAGTTTAGAAAATTGCTTTCCATCTTCCTTTGTTCTAGGGATGTTCATGGAAAATGTTATTGATTTCTTTTTGCTTCATTCTGGGCTGTTTTGCCCTGATTTTCATTGATTTCTTTGGTTCATTTCACATTTTTGTATAACTGAAAAACAGACAATAGACATGTAAACTGAATGTAGTCACATCAGTGCACAAATTAATGTGCTTTAAATTGATTTTGCATGTACCTCTTTTAAGGCATCTTAATGAACTCAATGCAAACTAACAAATATATGTCTCTATTTTAATCAGGTTTTTTAATTATTATTTTATTTATCAAATTTTCAATTATAATCAAGCATAATACTTGAACAGAAAAGTATAGGCTGATTCAACAACACTCTTGTACCGAAAGGAAAAAAAGAAAAGAAGAAAAATCAATTTTGCCAGACATTACTCAAGTCCACTAATCTAGATCCAAGGTGTTAAACAATGGAAATTCAAATTATAAAATACAATTAAGGAATTTCCTTTGTCCATAGGTGGTCAGTGGCCCAACTGTTTGGGAAGGCTAAAGGGGGTGGGGTTAGGGGTGGGGCTTACATCCATAATTGTCAACACACAGAAAAGAAAATAAGTACAACATCCCAAATGTGAAAAGTTACAAGCACCACCCTAATTAGTGAGATTGAAGGTTAGCAAGTGAAAGTTTTCTTGCAGTGTATTCGGTATATAATTTTGTCATGGTGGAGAAGAGACTGAGTCCCAAGGAAGGGCTGCTGGTTATTCACAAGAAATGCTTTTCTGTGTCCTTGTAAAAATGGATTTATATATCATAAATGACATATCATATTTTAAACTCAATTATTTCAAGCACTTACCATCACTAAATCACATACCCGGCAGTAATCGGGCTGTGCTGCACACTGCCCAGTTACCGCTGGGCTAGCGCAGGATCCCTTACTGCCACCTCAATAGGTGTTGGTAAGTGCTCCCCCCTGAAATGACTGTGTGGCAAGTGGTTCACTTACAACATGACCATTTCTTTTCGACCAAAAAAGACAGCCTTTTACCCGCTTCAGTAAAAGGGGGTCTCAGGACATGTCAAAAACATGTGCTGATACTAACGCGGGCCCCCCTTTACCGCAGCTTAGTAAAAGGACCCCTAAATTAGGCATATTCCTGTGTTTGTAGATTGCTGTAATTTACACTTTTGATCATCTCCAAGAGGAATGATCAGACTGTAAAATTAAGTAAAATCATTCCAGTACAGCTTCCTGAACGTGTGCACAATTGTAATTAATTATTTTATTTAGGGGCCTATTTACTAAACTGTGCTAAGCAGTTTGTGCTATTGCTGTTAGGGTGGACCTGTGCTAACAGTAACTGCATGCTAAATCCAGCCAGTGCAGTAAAAATCCCATTCTTGTTGCTTAGTATGAATACGGATGGGATCTGGGTGGTTCATGAGTAGACAGAATTATTAAGAAAATAGAGAATTAAAGAATATGCCTCCATATCACTCCATAGTGCAAGTGTGTAATTCTGGTCACAACATCTCAAAAAGAATATAACAGAATAAGAAAAGGCACAGAGTACGATGACCAAAACGATGGAACAACTCTCCTATGAGGAAAGGCAAAAGAGGCCAGGGCTAAGATTTTCAGTTCTGAGATGGGACAGCTGAAGAGTAATATGAAAGAGGTCTATAAAGCCCTGAGTGGAAAAAGAAAACACAAAGACTAGGGGAAATGTCATGAAGTTGCAAAGTTGTACATTTAAAACAAATAGAAGAAAAGAAATAGGCAGACCCATTAAGGGGAGGCCGTCTCTCGGAAAGCAGGCTCCAGTGTTTTAATGTGTGATGCAAAGGGCTATGGCTGAGCATGTGCTGAGTGCATGAGCTGATATTGTTTCACTCTCCACACAGTTAAGCTTTGGACCTTATTGCAGGAAAATGAGGTAAATGCAATTATCATAGCTGAGTTTAAAAACGGTTTAGACAGTTTCCTGGAGAAAAAGTCAATATAGACTATTATTAAAGTTGATCTTGAGAAAGCCACTGCTTAATCCTGGTGGTAAGTAGCCTGGAATCTAGCTATGCCTGCTATCTTCTCATCTTTATTGAAGCCTATCAAAAATGTGTATTTTTCTATCATTTCTCTGTCTAGCTCTGTGACTTTGCATTTACATCAGCCCTTACAAACATTACACTCGTCCGCATTGTTGCTGTTGGATGTACTATTATTTCATTTGATTTGACTTGATAAATACAAATTGTGGTTTCTCTATGTAACAAGACTAAAAGTAAGGAATGAATTATCATTTCAGGTTCATTCATTGCAATCTATGACTGTTTCTAAAAAGATGTTAAACAATTTGTTTTCAACAAGCTTTTGGTGAGGATTTCATAGATGTATAATACAATGGGACACTTATTCAGGCATGTGACCTAGGTGTTGTTTGTGTATTAGACAGTAGGATACTGAAGATGTATTACTGTGTTACTGTACTTAGATTGTATAGTACAGTTTTATTTTTTATTATGTTTTGTTTTTATGTTTGTTAGATTGAGGTTTTCAATTATTATGTATGTAAATTTTGCTATCTACTTAGAATCTATGAGAAAAAGCAGGATATAAGATTTTTACAATAAACCATATGATTGTACACTTCTCAGGCTGCTTAATCAAATCTATTCTATGCTTGTTAATGAACTAGTGTGGTTTTACTTTGTGTGCTACAATTACACCTTTTTAGTGTGGTAAAGGAGGAAAAGACCTCAGAAGCTCAGCCTGTGGAATTATCAGTGTACCATAGTAGCTGGGCAAACCTCCTCCGAAAAACCTCCTGTGCTGGTTTAGCTTTTTTTTTTTTTTTTTAATAAAGTTTGTAGATTTTATGAATATTTTTCAAAATTTTTGTTATTTTACGTGTTTCTCTTGCTGTTGTTTTTCAACAAGGAAAGGCACTTATCTGAGAATGTTGCTGTTGTCACAGTGAGCTCAACAGAGCGCTTCCGTTTCACTCTAGGCTTCTTTGGGAGCTACATCCGTGTTCATTTCTCCTCAGAAAGTCCTAAACCCAAAAGGGAGTCAGAGTAAAAGTCAGGATTTCATGGACTTGTTTTTTTTCCGCTAATGGTTTTTATTTTACCTTGTATGTGTGCCTTCGTTCTCATGCTTCCTTAATGACCGCTCTCTACAAAATAGCCTCTATCCGTTTTTACAAACGATGCCCTCAGCTCTGAGCCAATCACATATTGTTTCCACCTGAAGGGTCATAAAGCCTGGAAGATCTTAAAGGGCAATGTACATCAGGAGATGTGGCCATATTATAAGAACACCTTGCATTCAATTCTGTTGTTTAGACCTCGCAGAATGAGCAATTGCAGTTTAAATATCCATCTTTGTTCTAGTTGGAGTAACTTGCGATTTTTGTCTCCTCCTCTAATGGTGGGTGTGATTTGATTGATGGTTATGCAACGATAATCTGCAAATGTATGCTGTTGTTCCATATGGTGGGTTTCTATTGGAGCTTCCATTTTCTGATGTGACAAATTATGTTTATGTTCGCTCAGTCTTTGCTTGAGTGTCCTGGTAGTTTTGCCTACATATATTTTCGGGCAAGGGCACATCATTATGTAAACCATGAATGTGCTCCTGTAGTCCATGGTATGGTTTAATACATATGTTCTTTGATTTATCGGATTTGTGAAGCTGTTGGAGCACATCATTAATGGACAGAAAATGCAGGAACAACAGCTCTTATGTCCTGTTTGAGGTGTTAGAGGTGAAGGATTTGAGCACATCTGAAACACCTCCCTGATGTTAGGTCTGCGTGAATATGCTACACGTATGTCATGTTCTTTGAAAACGTGATGATTTTGCATTATTCCCCAGTGTTGTTTGATCATTTTAGTAGCTGCTGGTGCCGCCTGAGTGTATTGTAACACAATTTTATGGTGGCATATGTCGATTCACGGCTTTTGAACGATTCTTTTTCATGAAGTGCCATCTGTCAAGGTGTGCATTTCAATTGCGAGTTCAACAAATAGATATTCAAGTGGAGATTATATGATCATACAGATATTCATTAGCCCCTGATGCAGCCCAGTTGGGTAAAACACGGCGCTAAATTTTTATTGATCTATATTTATTTAATATTGTTTTCCACATATGTATCTGCTTCATCTGTTTTCCATCTTGGAGTTAGCAGATCGATTACCCTGTTGTTTTCTTGGACCACTAGTAAGTACACACACACTTTTCTTTTGAATATTGCTATAAGTGCAGAATAGCTGCAAACATATGCACCTGATTTTTTGCACAAACTATGTCCACATGACCTCTCTTGACCTAAACATACCCCATGAATCTTTCTTCTAAATGCAACAAAAATATGCCTGGTGTGGAACCCTTGTGTATTTTTAGTCACATCAAGGTTGGAAATGTTCAGATGGCCAATTTATAAAAGTAAATCACTACTCACCTACATAAATTGGCTTTGAAAAATTTCCTGTGAGTGTCCCAACCTTCATTATCTTGGAGATAAACATTATTTATAAAGAATCCTCTCAATGAGTGAAATACTAAAGCTATGGTAGTAAAAGCTTGTCATTAACAAGCATTCTCACTGAAAGTATGTTAATAATAATAATGAAAATGGTATGCTTTTGTGCAATCAAAAAGCAGAGAGCAGTACTTGATCCTGAATGGAGTTTGTGCTCAGTATAGTGATGAAATATTGACTATTAAGGGCCAAATTCTATAAATGGTACCTTAAACTGTCACTGAAAAACCACATGGCTAGCATGATTCTAGAAACTACGCCTAAAGTTAGGTGTAGTTTATAGAATATGCCTACGCTCCATTCTTATGACTAAAATTTAGGTTACACCAATTTAGGCCACCTAAAACCAGGCCTAAATTCCTGCACCTAAGTTAGGTACACATTGAGTGTATTCTATAATAGTGTACACAGTTTTTTGAAACACCTACAACCCACCCATTCCACGCCTATGGCCATGCCCCCTTTACAACTGTACATATTAGAATTTATGTGCACCACATTGTAGAATACGCCTAGAAACATAAGAACGTAAGAGTAGCCATACTGGGTCAGACCAATGGTCCATCTATCCCAGTATCCTGTTTCCAACAGTGGCCAAGCCAGGTCACAAGTACCTGGTAGAAACCCAAATCCTGGCAACATTCCATGCAACAAATGGCATGCAGTTGCTTTCCTATGTCTTCTCAATAGCAGACTATGGACTTTTCCTCAAGGAAATTGTACAAATCTTTTTAAAACCCAGATACGCTAACCTCCATTACCACATCCTCCAGCAAAGAGTTCCAGAGTTTAACTATTCGTTGAGGGAAAAATATTTCCTCCTATTTGTTTTAAAAGTATTTCCATGTAACTTCATTGAGCATCCTCTAGTCTTTGTATGTTTGGAATGAGTAAAAAATCGATTTACTTCTACTCATTCTACATCACTCAGGATTTTGTGGACCTCAATCATATCTCCCCTCATTCATCTCTTCCAAGCTGAAGAGCCCTAACCTCTTTAGCTTTCCCTTTATCATGTGCATGTAAATTCTAATTAAAGCCAATTAGTGTTGTTAATTAGTTGTTAAGTACCAATTATTGGCACTGATTTGCTTGTTAATCAATTAGGTTGTGTCCACAATTAAGCCATGCGGCCAAATTAGCGCGCACAACTTAAAAGTGCTATATATGAATTTGGGGGTAATTGCATATGAGGAGATAAAACCATGTTCTCATCCTGAGTTAGTTACAGAAGGGTCCACAGAGTGCTGGGGTTGGGGAGTAATGAGATGGTATTACAGAGAGGGGAGAGCTGGTGGTCTTCCTTCCTGCATGCTTACATAGTGAAAGTGCTGTAGGCAGTGGGGTGACAAAGAATCTGATAACTGTGGTCAATTAATTACCAATTAGTCAATTACCTTGTGTGCTCAATTTTGCCCCGGTACCAAATTTGCGCACGTAATGTTAATCACCATATACAGGACCTGGGGGGGGGGGGTTAATGCATTATAGAATACCTGCACAAGACAACAATTAGGTACCTAGGCAACACCACTAATGTGTAAATGGGTGCACTTAAATGCAGCAGTTAGGTATTTACCTGATAGTATTCAATAAAGCATGTTCTTACAGCAAATAGTCAGAACACCCATGACCCATCCATGCTCCTCCCATGGTTACGCCCTCTTTGGAGTTGTGCACTATGAAATTTAAGCACATATGTTATAGAATAGGGCATACAGCGGATTTGTGCAATGCCAATAATTGTTATCACCTAATTAGCTAATTAGTTTATGCACTGATCTGGGATCTGTGCCCAAAATTGCATGCCCAACTTTGGGTGGCCTACAGAATCTGGTGGTAAATGTTTAATTTGGTTTAGTTAAAAGGCCCCACAGTTTGGTTCATTAATATTTATTTGACACTCTGATTTTATGGTCCACAGTTTGCCATAATTTCAAGGGGGCATGTTTTGGATGGGACATAGGTAGTACCAAATGATAGATGGGGGGTTTTCTTTGCAATAATGAAACAAAATGAAAATGTCTAGTGCCAAAATTAAGACCTTTTTGGCTAGACCTGTTTTAATCATGACAAAGTTTACAAACGTTACCCTAAATGACCACTGGAGGGATTAAGGCATAACTTCCTTACTCTTCTAGTGGTCACTGACCCCCCTCCCAGCCCCCCAAATGTGTGAAAGAAATAGTACATACCATCCTTTATGACAGCTTTAGATACTATGACCAGTCCTATCAGAGCAGCAAGCATGTCCCTGGAGTAGTCTAGTGGTCAGCGCAGTGGACTGCAGAGAAGGGGACTCAGGCCCATATCCTACTCTGACTGGTACACTTGTGGTAGAAAGTGTGAGCCCCCCAAATCCCACCAAAAACGTATTGTACCTACATACGCATGACACCTGTAGGCGTATGAGTTATTATGGTGGTATACTTTTGTATTTTTTTTGGTAGGTTTTGGAGGGCTCACTACACAATATAAGGCTTTAATGGTGAGATATGAACCTGGGAACTTTTATTTGAAGTCCACCACAGTGCCCCCTAGGATGCCACACTGCTCTGCTTTGAAGTGTATGTGACCAGTCTGCTAAGAATGCAGGCACCCCATACATCCCAATGGCTTGTTTTGTGTATTTTCCCTTTGGACATTTTTGTTTCTTCTGAAAATGGTCCTAAAAGATAGATGCACTGAGCACAAAAACATCTAGCAAATGGCCATTTCTGAAACAAAAGGTTGGATGTTTTTTCTCATTTGAAAATGCCCCTTCACATCTGTCTGGTAGCAAGCAAGCAAATGCTTGAGTGTACAGTATATCTCCAGTAAAGCATTTGTTTGCACACTATGCATCTATGATTTGCCGTGCAGACTATGAAACAGTTCTGTACTTTTAGTCTTGATGAGCTATGAGAACTTTCATACAATTCATTAGTGACTGTCAGGAAGAACAAAGGGCTGAACCAGCTAATTATATAAGCTGCCACACATTAGGGGACCTTGGCTGAAAATACTCAGATAGCAAACTAAGCTTCAGCTATACAATACAAACACAAAAACCTTGGAGAAATAACCCATGCAAATTGTGCTAGGTAGAGCTAAAGTTACACTCACCAGCAGAGAATTCATGTATGCATAAATCTGTTTCTCATGCATAAACCACCTAATTCTATAAAGTTGTCAAAAATTGTGCGCTGAAATTTGGGTGCATACCCAATTTGCATGTGTAATTTAATTGAATAACAAGCTAATTTGAGCTAATAATTGGCTTTTAGCAAGCAATTATTGGCACTAATTAAATTTAATTGACATTTACAAGTGCAAATTTAGGTGCATGATCTGTACCTAAATTTTATGTATGTCTCAAAAAAGGGGGCACAGAAATGGGAGGGTCATGGGCAGTTCTGGGTGGATCACGGTTATGGATTTTGGTTACATATGCAATTATAGAATAAGGGGGCTCCTCGGCTAAGGGCCCTGTTTACTAAGCCACACTAGAGGCGCATTAGCGTTTTTAGCGCACGCTAACCATTAGCATGCGCTAACTGTGTAGGTGCCCATAATATCCCTATGGGCACCTATACAGTTAGCACATGCTAATTTTGTGCACATGCTAAAAACGCTAGCGCACCTTAGTAAACGGCCCCAAATTTAGGCGCGGGTATTTGCACCACATTTTCATTGGTGCAAATGAATGCACCTAAATTTAAGTGCAACCCTAGGCTTAAAGCACTATTCTATAAACTGTACCAGTTTTCTAGGTGCCAATTATAGAATTCACCCCAAAATTACTATTTTAAAATTGTGAGGGTGAATGCATGTGCATTTTGACAATGGCACATGTACTTAAAAGCAGAACATGCACAGGTGTTTCTAGGGGTGGGAAGTGGGCAGAGCAGGCATAGAGCTGTGATGTACACTTCAGGGGAAATTTTATATATGGTGCCAAACATTAGTCGCTACTTCCACACCGAATCTTTGGCATGAAAAAGCATTCTAACAGCTTGCAAGGCATCAAAATGAGGAAGAAATGGCAGATCAGCACGAACGTACATTTACGTGTTCATTGATAAGTGTTTCTGTGCAGATCTGCAAAGGGCCATGAGAAGGGCAGTGTTCTAGAATTTGGGGGATCTGCGCCCAACTTGTGTACTGGGATTTACATCTAGTCCAATTGATGTAACTCCTCGCACCCAAAGCTGAGTGTGAATCCCAGTGCTTTGAGTTATTCTGTAAAGGACCCCGATTCTGGAATACCCATTATAGAATACCATTCAGTACTGATTTTTTTTCAGCACAAACATTTGAGCACCATTTATAGAATTTTCTTCTTTATAAATAAGGCTTCTGATTTAGCTAGTTTATAAATGGAAATCCATGCGCTTATTTTTCATGCAATTAGATGGGCATAGGTATGAGTATGGCTCATGCACTCGATACACCTCCTTTCTGTAGTACAACCACAGGAAGGAGGGGGGACAGAGGGGGGTGAGGGCACCTGCTTCCTTTATATAAGTCCCAGATGATATTTATATGGGACCCATATATGATCTTGTGGTCAGCACATATCGACATGGTCCTGGATATTCTATGCTGGTACCTGGACATGGCCTGGCATTTAAAAACAATGCTGTCCACTGCTGGCTTAACATTGACAGTTATGTTTTTAGGGCCTGATTACATTTTTTAAGTGAAGTCTCCAGTCTAATATCAAGGAGAAGTCCATTTGAAAGTGATTGGTCAACTACTTTAAAGTAAAATGTGTCGGTTGTCTTTAACTTTGCCACATGGTAGGAGGGAATAATGAGAGGACTTTACTGAGCTGAGTGTAGATTAAAGCTAGTGATATAGGGGAAAATTCTATAGATGGTGCCTTAAAATCAGCACGGTAAAACCACACGGTTAGCGTGATTCTATAAACTATGCCTAAAGTTAAGCTTAGTTTACAGAATATGCTCATGTGCCATTCGTGTGACTAAAGGTTAGACACACCAATTTATGCCACCCAAAACCAGGCCTAAATTCTTGTGCTTAAGTTAGGTGCAGGTCAGGTGTATTCTATAATAGTGTACTTGGTATTTTGAAATACCCACAAACCGTCCATTCTACACCCATGATCACATCCCTCTTTGACTGTGTGCATTAGAATTCACGCACAGCACATTATAAATATGCATAGAAAGCTGTGCATGTAAATTCTAATTAAAGTCAATTAGTGCCACTAATTGGTTAAGTACCAATCATCAGCGCTGATTGGTTTGCTAATCAATTAAGTTGTGCGTGCAATTTGAACATGCAGTCAAATCATTGCGCTGAGGCACCATATATAGAATTTGGGGGAAAGAAATTAAATACATTACTAAGAAACAATGGAATGCAATATGGAACAAGTAGCCGATGTTTACTATAGAGTAGAGCAGTAACTCTGTAAAATTTCTTCTTACCCAAGATAATCTTTATGACAGCATTTTGAACTAATTATAGTTGGTACTAGGGCTTTACTGAATTTATAGCCCTCTAGTGCCCCAAAAGCATTATTTGTATTTAGCTGAATATGAATAATGCATTCAGGGCACTAGGAGGCTGAATATTTGATACATCTGAGAAGATTTCAAGAGAATTACAGTAGTCCAATCTGGAAAGGATAATGACTAGGAGCCACTGTGCCATAGTACCTTGAAGAGGATCAACAGAACAAATGAATAACATTTTTTTAATGAGGTTTGAAACATGAACTATCAATAATGATACCTAGAAGTTGAACGGGATTGCTGATGGGGATGGGAGTCCTGCAGATGATAGGCAGACTGGGAGGAGTAGGAGAGTCATCGGTAAAATAAGCCCAGCAGTAGTCTTAGATGGGTTAATTTTGAAATGATTATTAGAAAGCCAACCTGCAATAGTATTCAGTTTAGCAGAGAAATCAGGAATATAAGTGGAAGAGAAGATCAACAGCTGAGAACATCTGGATATCATCAGCATAAATGAAAAAATGTAAGTTGAGGGATTGGATAGACAGTGCAAGTGGTTCAAGGAAACTATTAAAAAGGATAGGGCCAGGAATAGAGCCCTAGGCTACACCACATGGGAGAGAATGAAAGGCAATATTATAATGATGCTCTTGCTCTAATGGTACCCAAAGCCTATAGAGGATGGCCTAAAAGGCTTGGTTTTCAAAATATCCTTAGGTGAGTGTTAGCAGCTAAGAACTGGTCTCACTTTCCATCTTTCCTTTTTTTATTATTATTTATGTATAATTTTGCAACATAATTACAAGTACACACTTATTCAAGAAAAACAGAGAATATACAGTTTCTCATGGAAAAAAAAAGATAAAGAAAATTAAACAAACCCCTCCTTAGACCAGTAGAGGGGGAGGGGACTGAAACAGGAGAAATTATAGTATATTAATCAAAAGAAAAGGCCCTAAACTGAAATTGATAGCCCATGTTATACAGTAATATTGTTCTATGCTGTTAATGTCCCACTTGCGATCTTTTTCATATCTATGAACATACTTCAACCCGGACCAAATACTTACAAGGATTTGCTAATAAAAAAGATGCACCTAAAGCACAAGTTTCAGCCCTCATAGCCAAAAATAACTTTCTCCCTTGCATTCTTTTAGTAATGTCTGGGTAATTTTCAGGTTTATTAAGGACTTTCTATCCCACCCATCAAGAGTGTATCTAGGCGGTTTACAATCTAATAGGAAAACAAAAACAGAAAACGGGACAAAAATGAAGCAAAAATGTACATGCAATAAGCTAACAGGACATAATATTACAAAAGGAGCAGGGGAGGAACTACAATATCTTATAAGAAAGAAAGAGAGGGGAAGGAAAAAAACATTAGGAAAACACAATTGCTGGTGTTTCACGCAATCTCGACTAGTGCCTGAAAACCTCGAAGAACAAAATGGGACTTTAAATCAGTTTTAAACTGGGATAGAAAGGGTAGGGTCTTCAGGCTCTCAGGTAAGTGATTCCATAATTGGAGGGCTTGCACAGAAAAGAGAGATCAGCACACAATGGCAGAAGAGCTATCATGAAATGATGGAACAACTAAAAGATCTTGTTGAGAGGAACGCAAGACACAAGGTGGTCTGTATGGAAGAAGAAGTGTGGTAGAAAAGAAGGCTCCCCAGTAGAAGGAAATTTATAAACAAGAAAAATTAGTTTATATTTAATACGATAAGGGAGTGGTAACCCCAGACCTTTTCTCCGCAAAACAAACTCTGCGAATTACAAAAAAAAGTCTTATGACTGCATTAAGATCTTGTTCAAACACAAAGGACAGAAGAAGTGTTTCTCTTTTAGGGACTTCAGAATCTTCCAATATAGCAGAGAGATCTTGTAATTCATCATTTCACCATTGAACTTGCCCTCCTTCAGCTGGTACTTCTGTGTTTTTGATAATGAAGGCAGGTAATAAACCTTATTCAAAGGGGGCATAGCTGACGAGGAATATTTTAACACTTTCACAAGGTATTTTTGAAGAAATCAACAGGAGACATTCCAGCTGATTTAGGAAAATTCGGCTCATGAAAGTTCAGCCTTCTATTACAGTTCTCTGTATGTTCAATCCTTTAAGAAATCCTGGTGGTATCTTTAATAATGGCAACAACTGAACCTTTTAGCTCTTTAATCTATGCATTAGTTTGTTCCAGATTCTTTAGATAATCTTGTCTATTTGATCCAAAGTTGTAGAAAGCATAACCATCTCACTTACAATTAAAGAGGTCTCCTAGTCTGACTTCACTACCATTGAAGTTAAAATTTGAATAGCCTTCCAGATAGTATCAAGGGTAGCCACCGTAGGAGAGGCAAGCCCTTGTAAAGCCTCTAATCCATCTATCTCAGCAAATGCACCTTCAGTTTTAGAACCACCTCAGGTGCCCCCCTCTCCAGCGACTTCCACATTCGTAGGGGACCCACACTCAACCCTGGACTCTGCTGGACAAGTTGGAGGAACAAGTACCAGAGGAGACAAAGAGATGTTAGGCCCAAAGAAACAGACACTCCCTCACCTGTTCCTACCATGGGATCACCTCCAGTTCCAAATTGCAAGTGTTTCACGGTAAACTGCTCCAGAATTTGCTGCACTAGGGAGGAGATTTGGGTTAGTGGTGACTGGACCTTTACCACCTCTTTACGTTTCATATGGGGCATAGCTGGAATGAAGAAACAATGAAAGAAAAAAAAAAAGAAGAAAAGAAACAACACTTCTCCAGCACAAAACCTGCAAGTGGTAAATTGCATGGCGCTTCAATCTGCCATCTTCCCCCCACTTCCCATCTTTCCATCTATACCCTCTAATCACAAATGATAACTTTTATCTAGAAGATGGAATTATGTCCTTAAAGTATTCATTACTGTCATATCCCTTCCAGTAACATAGCAGTACATATAGGCCAGAAATGATTAGAGGAGTAGACAGTATAAAAATGAAGTTGGTTATAACACTACATTTATGAAATGTAAATCATTTTCTTTTGGAGAAGACAAAAACGAAACCTTCTCTCTCTCTCTCTCTCTCTCTCTCTCTATTTACTTATTTTCCATTCCTCAAGCCCTTTGTGACTTGTAATGTTTAGTTTGCCTGAAGCTAAACACTCTCAAAGGATTATGCTCAAACTGCACATATATACACAATGATAAGAAGCTTTTGCAGCTTCCAGGGAAGCCAGGAGGATATGGAAGGGCCGTTGGAACACAATATTTCTCCTGGGTTCAGTACTGATGTGCTCATTGAACTAGACTGTTCAGGACATGTAAGAAAATGACAGCCAAGCTCTCAGGAATAGAATCATCAGTAAAAGGTTGCATACTATAATGTTGACATATCATTCAACATTGTTATATATTGTGTTCAAAGAAGACAGAAAGACAAAAGTTGCTTGCTGTTCAATGCCCAGGGTTCTTTTTTCTTTACAGAAATAAGAAAAACACACAGTATCAGAAGTAATAAATCCAAAGGATATGAAGAATGAGATTCTGCATTATAGTTAGCTAAGAATGTATTAAATGACATTGCTCTTTAAATGCGCCTGCTATCTATGCACCCTCATATATAATCCCATTTTACATAGAATGTAGAGATTGGAATTGAGATGTTCAGGTTGGGATGTGCTCCATTTTGGTGGTGTTTTAGAAAAAGATTTGCTGACATGGAGTCTTTTCTAAGTTACATCCAGGAGTGCACTTCTATTTGCCAGCATGCTCAAAAAGAACACAGTTTACAAATCTACATGTAAAAAAAAAATCAACAGAAAAAACTTGGCATAAGTGCTGACACATGTGTAGAGTGGTATTCTGCAATTTACATGGGTATGAAAACCTACATGTGTAAACACTGCTTATTAATAACAGAACTGGAAATCTGTATTGTTTCTATTTGGAGAGGGAAATAAGAACATAAGAATAGCCATACTGGGTCAGACCGATGGTCCCTCTAACCCAGTATCCTGCTTCCAACAATGGCCAATCCAGGTCACAAGTAACTGGCAGAAACCCAATTAGTAGCAACATTCCATGCTACCAAACCCGGGGTAAGCAGTGGCTTCCCCCATATCCACCTCAACAACAGACTATGGATTTTTCCTCCAGGAACTTGTCCAAGCCTTTTTTAAACCCAGATACGCTGCTATCACATCCTCTGGTAGCAAGTTCCAGAGCTTAACTATTCTTTGAGTGAAAAAATATCTCCTATTTATTTTAAAAGTATTTCCATGCAATTTCTTTGAGTGTCCCCTGGTCTTTGTATTTTTTGAAAGAGAAAGCGGTTCACTTTTACCCATTCTTTATCAGTAAGGATTTTATAGACCTGAATAATATCCTCCCTCAGCTATCTCTTTTCCAAGCTGAAGAACCATAACCTCTTTAGTCTTTCCAGTAAAGGGCTGGCTGAAATGAGCACTTTTTTAAAAGCTATGTATGCCAAGGAATAGCTGGAAATCATGGCATTGAAATAATAGGTCTTGCATGTGGATTCACTTCCTAACATGAACAATACATTTGTAGATTTCTGATTGCCTGAGCCATACCCAAACCACCCACCCGACAAGCCCCCTTGCTATTTCTATATATCATGGACAGTCATGTTTAAATTAAGTCCTTTCTAAATTCATTATTTGTAAATGGATGTCATTTATAAGAGTAAATGCAAGGATTTCCACATATACATTATGAATAAGGCTTCTAATGTAATAATCTGATTTGGTATGGTCAATAAATTTGGACAAAGAGAAGAGCCACTGAGAAATATGAAAGGAAGAAAAAAAGGTGCACAGATGGGAAAGCTCTGACAGATATTTAGGAGAGGGACAAATCAAGTGACACCCAGTTTCCCATCTATGACTCCATCTCAAGAGTTATAAAAGAACAGGGTCAGTCCTTCCAGAAATTGTATGGTAGTGTGGCAAACATCTGACCACGCTCAGGGCTTGCCATGCCCCACTCTCTGTGATAAAGGAAATTTGCATCAAAAGGGCAGGCACAACTGGTCTTCAGCATAGGCTGGTGCTCACAGTTCTCATGCTGCTTAGATAGCTGTGCTGCAGGCCTGAGCAGAGATAAGAAGGCGGTGCCAATGAGACAGCAACAGTAAAGGGAGAAGTAGTTCCATCAGAGGGAAAGGAAGAGGAGATGGTTGACATGGGGCTAGGGTTTTGAGTCACTCCTAAGAGGTATAAGGCTGAAGGTTCACTAGAACAACATATACCCTTTGGTTGGCCTTGCAAAGGAGAAGCAGAGGAAGGTAATAGTGGGTGAAACAGAACAAAGTTGGAGGAGAATGACTCCAAGGAGAATACTACTACTACTACTACTACTACTACTATTTAGCATTTCTATAGCACTACAAGGCATACGCAGCGCTGCACAAACATAGAAGAAAGACAGTCCCTGCTCAAAGAGCTTACAATCTAATAGACAAAAAATAAAGTAAGCAAATCAAATCAATTATTGTGTACAGGAAGGAGGAGGGTAGGTGGAGGCAGGTGGTTACAAGTGGTTACGAGTTAAAAGCAATGTTAAAGAGGTGGGCTTTCAGTCTAGATTTAAAGGTGGCCAAGGAAGGGGCAAGACGTAGGGGCTCAGGAAGTTTATTCCAGGCGTAGGATGCAGCGAGACAGAAGGCGCGAAGTCTGGAGTTGGCAGTAGTGGAGAAGGGAACAGATAAGAAGGCTTTATCCATGGAGCAGAGTGCACGGGAAGGGGTGTAGGGAAGGACGAGTGTGGAGACATACTGGGGAGCAGCAGAGTGGGTACATTTATAGGTTAGTAGAAGAAGTTTGAACAGGATGCGAAAACGGATAGGGAGCCAGTGAAGCGACTTGAGGAGAGGGGTAGTATGAGTAAAGCGACCCTGGTGGAAGACGAGACGGGCAGCAGAGTTTTGAACCGATTGGAGAGGGGAGAGGTGACTAAGTGGGAGGCCAGCAAGAAGCAGATTGCAGTAGTCTAAACGAGAGGTGACAAGGGTGTGGATGAGGGTTTTGGTAGAGTGCTCGGAAAGAAAGGGGCGGATTTTACGGATGTTGTAAAGAAAGAAACGACAGGTCTTGGCGGTCTGCTGGATGTGAGCAGAGAAGGAGAGAGAAGAGTCAAAGATGACCCCAAGGTTTCGAGCCGAGGAGACAGGGAGAATGAGAGAGCCATCAACAGAAATAGAAAACGGGGGGGGTGGGGAGGTGGGTTTGGGGGGAAAAAATGAGAAGTTCGGTTTTGGTCATGTTTAATTTCAGGTGGCGTTGAGACATCCAGATAGCAATGTCAGACAAGCACGCTGAAACTTTGGTTTGGATGCAAGGTGAGATATCAGGGGTAGAAAGGTAGATTTGGGAGTCATCAGCATAGAGATGGTAGGAAAAGCCATGGGATGAGATTAATGAACCAAGGGAAGAAGTGTAGATAGAAAAGAGGAGGGGACCAAGAACAGAACCCTGAGGTACGCCGACAGGCAGAGGGATAGAAGTAGAAGAGGATCCACCAGAGTGAACACTAAAGGTGCGGAGGGAGAGGTAGGAAGAGAACCAGGAAAGGACAGAGCCCTGGAATCCAAGTGAGGACAGGATATCAAGGAGTATGCTGTGATCGACAGTGTCAAAAGCAGCGGAAAGATCAAGAAGAAGAATGAGGATGGACTAGAGACCTCTGGATTTAGCCAGTAATAGGTCATTGGAGACTTTAGTAAGAGCAGTTTCGGTTGAGTGGAGAGAGCAAAAACCAGATTGTAGTGGGTCAAGAATAGCATGTGAGGAGAGAAAATCAAGGCAGCGGCAGTGAACAGCATGCTCAAGTAATTTGGAGAGAAAAGGGAGGAGGGAGATGGGTCGGTAATTAGAGGGACAAGTAGAATATAGAGAAAACCTGAGGCAAGACAGAAATAATGACTAGAAGAATATCAGGATATAAGGGCTGATGGATTCTAACCAAAGAAAGACAGCATATCATATCCCTTCCCCCATTTGTCTCTAAAGGAGTTGACTGGAGCAGTGCATGTCATAAAGAACAAAGTACAGTAATAAAGAACAAAGTGAAGAGGAATTGCATTGAGAACAAACAAAGTGAAGAGAAATTGCATTGATACAAATAAGGAGACAATTTACAAAAATGTCTCATTTTGAGAAGGTAAAAATATTTTATGACACCATTTCACCTACACCTTTACCTCATAGACCACAGAACTCCCCCACATCCTGTTCCCCTTTATCTTTTCATCAAAGCCTCAAATCATCTCCAAGTAGTCCCTTGATTGGCAGGTTGATCCTTAGCATTATGTTCCAATTAATTATTAGGAGTCAAGCACTGCCATTGCCCAACAAGTAGCATGTCAAATATAGGGGCAAAAACCAAAGTGGAGTTGAGGAGTAGCCTAGAGGTTAGAGCACTGGCCTTGACAGGCAGAGGTGCCCAGTTCATATTTCCACCATAGCTCCTTGTGATCTTGGGCAAGTCAATTAGGGCCCATTTTACAAAGTGGCAGTAAGCTCTACCACAGCAGCCTGGTGGAACTTACCACCTCCAGCATGCCATCACAGCTGGCACTACAAAAATGTATTTATTTTTATAGCACCAGGGTGTACCCAGTGGTAATCATGCAGTGCCACATGCTGGCAGTAAGTGCTTCCCTTGAAATGGCCGCACAGCAAATGCTTTACTTGCCACATGGCCATTTACTGCAGAAAAGAAAGACTACCCTTTTACCAGCTGTGATAAAAGGCGTGGCCTCCGCACGTGTCAAAAACACATGCTAATGCCAGTGCAGGTCCCCTTTTGTCACAGTTTGGTAAAAAGGGCCCTTAACTTTCCCTTACCTAAGGTTCAAACTTAAGGGTCCTTTTACCAAGCTGCGGGAGAAAGGGCCCTGTGCTAGTGGCAGGGGCTGTTTTTCCCGCTCGCTAGGGTTATTTTTACCACAGCAGGTAAAAAGACCTCAGGCACATACTCTTACCACTTGGCCATGTGACAGGGAGTCCTTACTGCCACCCATTGAGGTGGCGATAAGGGTTGCTGTGCTAACCTGGTGGTAACCGGGTAGCTCGCGGCGATGCCTGATTACAGCCGGG